>NW_004798231.1:185590-203039 GCF_000002075.1 Aplysia californica | reverse complement strand
CCCCCACCCCCCACTTCCCGCGCTCTCGTTTAATATGTCGAAATGTCGTTAACATAGCTCGCTGTCTCCTTTCTACCTGTGAGTTAATAAATTTCTCTACGGGGCATGCCGGTTTGAATGTGAGTGGTTTTCTGGATGGAGATATCTCGGAAGATTTTTTTTGCAGTGAAAGTCCAGCCAGGTTGTTCATCAATCTGTTACCTGGATTGAATTACGGTGGAGTCTGCTTACTTTAACCGAAACCTGAAGGACCGTCTGTCGGATTTTCTTCCGTTTAGCTGCGGTTTTGGCGTTAAGAGATTTTTCTCAAATAGAAGAAAATCTGGAATTTTATTTTATTTCGATTTACTACGACTGTTTTCAGATTAATTAATCGTGTTTGATTTAAGCGGACTCCACTGTAAACCTAGAAATCTGCGTGCCCCTGACAATATTGTTGGATATTACCATTGTTGTTGTTGGTTTGGTTCCTTTTTTTTAATTTAGTGAAAGGATTGCTTTGGGTTTTGTTGTTCTCCTGTATTTTATTTATTATATCTTACACTCCAACTCAACACACTGACTGTGCGCCGCTGCAAAAGTCAAACTGTTTGTTCATTATAAGATGGAAAATTGCTCGGGGGGTTTTTTTTCATCTGCCTTTTTTTTAAGAAATAAAATAACAAGAAGGAGTAATTGCTTTCAGTGTGGAGTTGATTTTTGGTTGGAGTTTTTTTTAAATATTATATCTGTAATCTCCAGCACTCATTTCATTTTCTTTATGTTGAACTCGCCCATTTGAATTCACTCGCTCATGGCTCTTGCTTGACATACTTTTCTTTCTTACCACAAGTAAGGTTTTTGTGTTGTTAGTTTCGTTGTTTTTTCCTCTCACTGCTACCTTTTCTTCTCCTCGCATTATTTTTTTTTTAAATTTTTGGGTCTTCTTTTTTTGTGTGTGTTTTAATCTGACTTTTAGTTTGCTTTGTTATTAATACATTTGGTTGCTTTAGTTTTTGTTGTGTTTTTATTTTTGGTTTGGTAGGGATGGAGAGCGATATAACAGGTGTGACCACTTCTCATATATATTGAGCCATTATGCTGGAAACTTTCCTGTATGAAATTGTAATTGTTGGTGTTTTTCCCCACCTATCGACACAATTTAGATCCTTTAGAATGTCACGAACTTCACGCTATTTTTTTCTGTTTCCAAAGTCCGACTTATGGGAGTTTCTGTCACAGACCACAGTTGTCAAGACTGTTCTGTTGTAAAATCTTCCCTCTCTACCCAAAATGATTGGGATCTAATATGTTCGATCCATAGAATTTTAGTTTCAGAGGTTAATTTGTGTAAAGTCCAATTGTCGTGAACACAATGCAGGGCAAAGTGAAATAGTTGTTTGGGGAATTTTTTTTCATTTGAAACCAACAAATTATGTAGCAGTGGGCCTATGTGAGAAATGGTTCCAGTGTACGAAACTGTTAGCTTTCTCAGAGCCATTTTTGGGGGGGGTCTTTCTGTTTTGTTCGTAGACACCTTTTATAATGTCGTAGTAGGTAGAAAGTAGCTATTAAATAGTGTGGTTTATAACTTCAAACTTCTGTGTAACTATTACCATTTTCTCCATGTGTGCATGAGTAGTAAATGTAGTGTGTGTAGTAATAATACTATATATTTATATATATTATATTTATATGGATGTTACAGTGGACTACTTCTATACTAACCACCAGTCAGAACACACCACCACGTCCTCCTCAGCAGAGACACGGTGTGCTGACACGGGTGTGTCTGTGTGTGTCATGAGTGTGTAGTCGTAATGTGTAGCATGGCTAACCTATAGAGTTGTTTTATGTTTGCCTCTTCTGGGCCCGGTCCTGTCTCTTCCTACCCAGGTCTCCTACTCTCCGAGCAGACTGGGATCTCAGGTAGGTGCTTCACCTCCGACCTTTGGACCCCCCCCCCCCCCACTCACCAGTCCTCTCCGACCTCCCTGACCTCTTAATTTCTGGCGCCTTTGACCTCTTTAACCTCTGATATCTCCAGCCTCAGGCCTCGACATACCAATTTCTATTCTGACTATCCATGTATCAGCAGTTAGCTTTTTTTTTCAGGTTTTCTTTTGGGGGGGGGGGGTGTGTGAGCGGGGGTTGTTTGTTCTTTGAGATGTTTAAGCTTCTCATAAAGAATTTGGCTTTGCTTACAGCTTGATAGAATGCCTTGACTTGGGCTGTCCCATTTTTTAAAAACTGATTAGAACTGTCGTTTACTAATGTTTATTAGGAGTGTGTCACTTTTTAGTGGGGATTAATTAGACTGTCACTTTTCAAGGGGGTTATAAGGGCTGTTATTTTTTCCATTTATCTGGTCTATCACTTTTCTGTTCATTAGGGCTGTCCCTTGATCTCCCTTTATCAGGACTGTCACGTTTCCATTTATTACGACTGTCACTTTTTCCATCTACATGTATTAGGAATTTAAGCATTTCCATTTATCAGGACTGTCACTTTTCCATTTATGAGGACTTTTAACTTTTCTATCCATCAAGACTGTCACTTTTCCAATAAGGGCTGTCACTTTTTCGTTTATAAGGACTTTTAACTCTTCTATCTATCAAGACTGTCACTTTTCCAATCAGGGCTGTCACTTTTCCATTTTTAGGACTTTTAACTTTTCTATCCGCTGTCAAGAGTTGTCACTTTTCCGATCAGGGTTGTCACTATTACAGGACTTTTAAAATTTGTATCTATCCGGACTGTCCTTTTTCTTATGAAATCGGGACTGTCATGAGGGGTGCCATTGTATTATTGAATAAGAAGTCTCCGTTTACTCTGTAGACATAATATATAAGGGGAAGGGTTGCTTTTAAAAGGTTTGTGTGTGGAATGGGAGAGGAAGGGAGGAGAGCATTTTGCTGGTTAGTCACTTTTGGGGGGGGTTTTTTGGTTACGATTTCCAGAGGGTTTTTACTGGACGATTCAGACAAGAGTGACTTTTTAAAATCTTTTTAAAGATTCATTTAATTCGTCCAGACACTGGCTCGATGGTTTGGTTTTTTACCCCACACACACGCACATACACACACACATACATATACACACCCACTTACACTCACACACTTGCATGGGCACACGCTCGCATACACACATACTTTCTCTCACGCCCTCTCTTCCCTACACATACGCGTTCCCACGTAATGTATGTTAACACTTACAGACTGACCTACAGTCACACATATTATTATGATGAAATTGAACGATTATTAACAATAATTAATATTTAAGCTAGTTACATATAAGGAGATGTTACTGGCACCTTCCCCACTTCCCCGCGCCCATAATACATGTATTCCGTAATTTTAGTTGTTTTTATTATCTTCTTCCTTTTTAAAATTATTCCACCAAATTATCTGCTATTATTATTTACTGTATTCACTGCTTAACCTTACGCATACATAGTGCATGTCTTTGGTTCAGGTGTTCGGGTTTGTTTCGTCGGCAAGTGGTTCAACTGTCCTAATTCGAAGCCCAGAATGCAATTTTTTTTCAGCAGAGAGAAAAAAAAAACCTTTCATTTTTGTCCTTTAATTGTACCTCCTAAATTATGATCTTTTTTTTTTGCCTTTGTTTTTTCTCAACATGTGGGGGTTGTTGAATTTTTTGACAAAACATTTCTCGAGCATATGCTACTGATGCGACAGATTAAGAAATTGAAAAAATGTATTTTTTTTAAATTTAGGGCTAAGTACATTTGGGTAGCTGGCCGACGATTTATTTGTACATGTTTTTCTTGGCTTTGTACAGTGGCTTATATTTTTTACGGTGTTGTGCTTTGGAGAAGCAGGTCCTACCTAATCAGTAGAGTGTACAAATGATTGGTCCTCTGCATCTGCAGAGGAGAATAAAATCCAACTTGTCCAAGACGACCATCCCATTGTGGAGGAGGAAAGTGGTCATCTTAGACAGGTTGTCCACTTGGTCAATGTCAATTTTGAGTAAAGTATTTCCCACATCCGATGCGGTCATTGGGGATTGCCTTGTTAGTGAGACAACATCCTGGCCGTCTGTACAGGTGGTTATCTTGGACAGGTAGTATGTATTGAGAGCTGGTTCTCAATATTTCTCTCCAGAGAGACTGACGGAGGGGGTGGGGGGGGGGGTGTCGCTGTTAGAGGTCTATATAAAACATTTAAAGGTCTATTAAGTTTATGGCACTGATTTTGAGAATTTTTTTTTTTTTTAGAGATAAAAATTATGTTTGTAAGTCCAATGCTTAGTGTTAGACTCCACCATATTCGGCTTCAAAAAGTGACCTAAGTAATAATAATAATAACAATAATAATAATGATAATAAATAGCATGTATGCTGTGCATTTCCATTTTCTAAAAAATGCTCAGTGCGCATTACCTTAATAAAAATTATCGCACCTTAAAAATTAATGAACATGTGTGTACGGAGTCTCACACCTAGCAGTTGGAAGTGTGTTTGTATATATCTATGTGTGTCGGTATCTCTTTGAATGTCGGTGTGTGTATGTTAACGTGTGTGGGTATGTCTTTTGGTGTCATTGTGTTTGTATCTGTTTTGATATCAGTGTGTGTGTGTGTGTGTGTGTTTCTGGAAGAGTATACCTCCAAGTATTTTCAGTTGCCTTTAG
Source organism: Aplysia californica (assembly GCF_000002075.1). NCBI lineage: Eukaryota > Metazoa > Mollusca > Gastropoda > Aplysiida > Aplysiidae > Aplysia > Aplysia californica. Next base: position 198,402 of record NW_004798231.1, on the reverse strand, counting down.
GTGTACTTCATGTGCCTTTTGTGAACAAAGCTTTTAAATCTGTTTCTTTTATTAGCATTAGCAACACACAAAAACACGTACAAAGATTTAAGGGATTTTTTTTTTGTACAGACAGACAGACATATTTTGTCATCTTCAGCATATCCATGGTTTATTCCACGCTGTAAATCATTCAAAATGAAGATATTTTGTCAGATACATCCAGGGCATCTCTCACTAATCAACCAAGCCTGCATGGAAATAATTCCAATTATAATGAACATTTTATTTATTAAGACAAAATACTCACTGCATGCACCAGTACAGTGCTTATAATATGGAATGGCCTGAATTTAAAAAATATACTTAAGCCACATTGTAACATTAACTGATACTCTTGCATAAAAGAAAAAAATATATTCCAAAATTCAACATTACACTCGTATCTTTCCAGTTTGCTGTGTTGTGTGTGTGTGTGTGTTTGATTTTTTTTTTTTTTTCCAAAACGCCTTAAGTATCGCTTTTTTCTTGTTAGTTGTTCATCCATATTTTAGGTAGTTATTGTTCATTAGCTGAAGTCGATTAAAATTTTTTATTGTGTTTATTTTTATTTTATTTTTTTTTCCTTCCTTTTTATATTTCTCGTAGTCATTGAGCTGATGTTAGGCACACAATTGTTAAGACGCGTACAGGCAAATAGGCGAATAAATGCATTTGAGACTTTGTGCATTAATTTTTTTTAAATTTTAAAATTTTTTATACTTTAAAGAATTAGTTGTAAGAAGTTTGAGATCAGGCTATTCTTTCCTCCTGTAGTATGATGATCATGTTAAGTGTGTACCCTCCTTTTGCAATTCCTCTCTACTTACATCCAGATCTGACCGTTGACCTTTGTAGTCCCGAGTTTATCCCAGTGTTTCAGAAAGTTATTGTGCTGCTCCTCCTCTCTATCTGCCCTCTGTTTTGTACTAAAAGTTTCCAGTGTTTTGTCCAAGATAGCTTAGTAAATTTAGTGGCGGATGTTGTGATGGTTCCTCTAGAGCTGTGCTTCCAAATATTATGTGTCCGATTCATGTGTTGTGGTCAGATATCTTTGTCTTGGTATCTGGTTGAACGAGAGTCCCCTGTTGCCCAAACTGTACCTTTGTACCTTTCCCTTCCCGATCATCTAGAGATGTGCTTCCAAATATTGTGTATCAGATACTCGTGTTGTGGTTGGTTTTTTTGTCTGTCTTGGTATCTGGTTGAACAAGAGTCCCCTGTGACCTAAACTGTACCTTCGTGTCTTTCCCTTCCTAAGCATCTAGAGATGTGCTTCCAAGTATTGTGTATCAGATACTCATGTTGTGTCTTGGTATCTGGTTGAAAAAGAGTCCCCTGTGACCCAAACTGTACCTTCGTGTCTTTCCCTTCCTGAGCATCTAGAGATGTGCTTCCAAGTATTGTGTACCAGACACATGTGTTGTGGTCGGATATCTTTGTCTTGGTATCTGGTTGATCAAGAGTCCCTAAACTGTGTCTTCGTGTCTTTCCCCTCCTGATAAACTACAGATGTGCTTCCAAATATGGTGTACCTGATACATGTGTTATGGTTGGTTTTGTCTTTGTGTGGACATCTCTTTGGTCAAGAGTCCTCCCTGTTACCCAAACTGTACCTTCGTGTCTTTCCCTTCCCGGTCATCTAGAGCTGTGTTTTCAAATATTGTGTATCAGATACATGTGTTGTGGTCGGATATCTTTGTCTTGGTATCTGGTTGACCAAGAGTCCCTAAAGTGTGTCTTTGTGTCTTTCCCCTCCCGGTCATCAAGAACTGTGCTTCCAAATAATGTGTACCAGATACAGTTGTATTGTGTACCAGATATTGTGGGCCGTTGTCTTTGTCTGGGAGTCTGGTTGATCAAGAGTCCCCTGTTACCCAAACTGTGCCTTCGTATCTTTCCCTTCCCGATCATCTAGAGATGTGCTTCCAAATATTGTGTACAAGATACTGGTGTTGTTGTTGGTTTTGTTGTCTTTGTGTGGACAGCTGAGTGGTTGATGGTCATCGGGAGTTTGTCCACAGCTGTTCAAACTGTGTCTGTCTGTGTGTATTTCCCTCTTTGATCATCATTGTCAACATCATCATTTGTCTTCATGTAAAGTGTTAGTTATGATATCAGACGCATCTTTGTACGGTACCCTCCAACCAGGCACTTTTAGTTGACGCCCTGAAGCTGCTGATCGTCGTGGAAACTGTTCTTTTTTATGTTGCTGTTGTTCTTGTTGTTGGTCATGTAAGTACAAGTGCACTATACTAGTCCCAAAAGCCATATGTTGGCAAGGTGTCTTTCTTTTTCTTTCCCCCTTTTTTTTTCTTGTGTTGGCCTACACTACAAATGAAGCTGATCATAAATGTCACTTTCCATGCAAGACATGACGTCAATCAGTGACAGCCTGCTGCTGGTGGTGGTTGGATGGCGCCACTGTTAGTCTTTTGTCCTACTTCTTTTCTTTCCTTCCATTGTCTCAGTTTGTGTATCTTGCTCTCCCCCCCTTACTCTAAATGAGTGTTGTCATGGTGACATACTTGTGTGGTGGTCTCAAGATGCGTCTGTTCAGCGTAACTGCGCATAGAGGTTGACATTTTGTATCTACTAATAGCCAGTTGATCTCATGCGCTTTCCTTTACTGTCTGTGCTCTCATCTGCAAGCTTGGAGGATATCTCTGCTCTTGGGCTTTTCCTTTCTCCATCAGATTTTCACACTCTGCAGTTCGTGTACTCCATTCTGCCAGTTAAAATTAAAAAGTTATGTTTCAGAAGTTGGTAAAGTTGAACCTAGACAGACTTTGACTTGTGCAGTTGCCCCTTCACTGTTTTTCCATAGGCCTACATATTGAAAAGTGCTATAAGAAAAAGTTTAGGTATACAAGACTAATTAATGTAATGAAATATGCAACACTTTATATTTAATCGCATTATTCAGCGTATATTACTGACAATTGGAGAGATTTCTTTCTATCTACCACTTTTAACACTTTATTTCTGTGTATTTTCTATTTTGCCTTTCACTGTTTGGATTTGAGCGTCTTTTTCTCTATTTTGATTCAATTTACTTCCTTCACTTGATTAAGAACTTGGCGCTTTCTGTATGTAAATATAGTTTCTATAATTATGCCAGCAACATTTTCCAGGTGTATACAACTTTTACAAAGTGGCCACTTGCTCCCAGTCAACTTTCATTAATAGGCCTACAGTTTACAACTACAACACCTCCCACTTTCATGTATAATATAGCTAGTTGTGTCCACGGTCGTCCCTGCTATGCCTTCGTCGATGCCGTCAGAGTTTTTAAAAAAACAGCTTTTAGACACAAATAGCTACAAGCATTAGCAGAGGTTCACATAACGGCCAGTGCACATTGCAAGAGGTTTCATCATACCTCTAGTTTGATACATTTGATGGTGGTCAGGTTTTCTGTCCCACAAGGGTAAAAGAAGAAAAAAACCTGCCATTTTGGTACAGTTTGATCATATTCTCTAAAACTCCAAACTTAAACTGTTTTGATTTTCTAGGTCACAATTTGATATGTTTGATAGGTTTGATGACAACAATAAATCTTAAAGTTTCTGTGTTTTGCAGGTTAGATCTTTTGTTTGCACATGTAAAGCAATATGCTCAGGTGGAACTCTGGGTTAAGTTTGATCGAGCTAAGCAGAGGTCAAGTTAATATGTCATGCTCTTGGAGATGCCATCCTTCAAATGTATCAAATCATGTCAAACAGAGATGTGTTAATTAAATATGATCACAAACAGAGCAGATGTCAGTTTGGGAAAGTGTGCACTCTACTTATCTTCCAATATATCGAACCCTGTCAGCTAGGGAATTGACGAAACTCTCTGCAATATGCGCTGGGCAGAAACAAAAACCTCTCTGCGGCCTTCCCAACCCACTGACCCACCCATCCACCCACCCACCCACACAGCCACCCATACATACAGACTGCAACACTGAGATATGACCACTTTTTGTTTTCTGAAGGATTTGTCAGCAACGTTTGGCGCCATGGTAGGTCACGTTTACCTTTTTTTCAACCACTCTTTTTTACCTTTTCATTTGGACAATCTCCTCAATTGTCTTGTCTTCTTTTTTCTTTTTTTTTTTTAAGCACCACGTCTTGCGTGTCTCTTGGCGCCTGCTCATTGCCAGAGACACTTCTGCACTCTCTTTTTACATTTTTGGAAGTGAAGGAAACTAATATTGTTTTGGGTGGTTTTGTTTTTTGTTTTTCTCTCACCCTGACTCACACCATATTCTTCGACTTTGATTACTCTTACTTGGTGCTCACACAGTCTCGTCTGACACCTGAGTGTCCACGCACGTAATGGTTGTGTGATATTGGGGGCATTGAGCTGCATGAAGAAGGCTTGCACCATACCGGTACACGTGGGTCATTGTGTGTGTGTGTATATGTGTGTGTGAGTGTGTGTGTGTGCGTGTGCGTGCGTGTGTGTTTGTCAGTCTGTCTGTCTGTCGTAATGATTGTGTGATATTGAGGGGCATTGAGCTGCATGAAGAAGGCTTGCACCGTACCCGTGGGTCAGTGTGTGTATCGTGTGTGTGTGTGTGTGTGTGTGCGTGCTTGTCAGTCTGTCTGTCTGTCTGCCCACGTGACTACGTCTTGATGAGATGCTCCCCCCACCCAGTACTCACCTCGGGAGATCAGCCTGGCATGCCTGCCTGCCTGCGGCCTCTGCACTCGTGTTGCTCGCTAATTCGAGTGTGTTGTGTGTTGTGAACATGACACATTCTATGACATGTGTTGTTCTGGCACCTATGCTGTTATAATGTAATAATAATGATGATAATAATAGTAATAATAGTGATAACTACAGCATGAATAATGATAATAATAATGACAATGACAATTCATAGAGCACCCACTCCTGTACAATACAACACGAGACACATTGCAAGTCGTTCATCATAATACAAAATGCATATGCATGAACGTACATATATAATAATCTTTAGATTAATACTAACTCATAAGCAGACAATCATACTAGATATATCACAGCACAAACCATGATGATATATTTTGCACATCATATTGTGAACTTAAGAGCATGTTGGACTACAAAGCGGAATGCCCTGGTTCAACTCCCCCATCTGGTCAGCGTGTTATTGGCCTCGAGTTGTTTTGTAGGGTTTTCAAGGCTCGTAACCTAATCGGCTCTTTTGAGAGGAGGTGGTTCTTTTGAGCGGCAGAGGTGGATGATAAATTCTCACCTCTTGAATAAACTAACAGTGTTGAAAGGAGCATTTAAGAAGACCCTTGCTCTTGCTTACAATCTCTGAGACTGTGGTGGGCTCTGACAGAACGGATGCAAAAGGGCCCGGTCACCAGTTAACTGAAATTGTGTCAAAGGGGGCGTAATACATCATGTTTTAACCAGAAATTCCCATTGGTTGTGCTCTCCTTGTGGCTGTGTGATACCCTACCAGAGCAGTGCTACTGACTCAAGTGTCTTGAGGCCATTCCCAAAGTGGGGATATAAACATGTTCTTATGAACAGTAGAAGAATTGTAAATGGGCTGATTTATCAATGTCATGCTCATACTGTGCTGGAACAACGTTAGGGGAACTGCTGCTTTTTCTGTCCTCATGCTTACTCTAGTCATTTTTCCTCTACTTTTTTTTGTATATTTGTCACTCTCTTGTGAACTGCTACTTCCGGGGGGCCTTGATAGTCGAAGCAGACTTTGTGCTGTTGAGGCTAGAGAGATGAGCAGAGTAAGCCTGATTCATTGTTTGGACTTTTCCATTGACATCCACCCCTTGGCGCTCATATGACTTTATGCAGTTGCGAGCGCCGTAAAACCTTACTAAAACAAACAAATAAACAAGGCTGTGTGAGAGTCAGTGTGAGAAAAACAAAGTCCTTCCCTTGATTACTACTTCTAGACTAACTGTCCTTTCTCTAGATATTTTTGTGGGCTAACAACACCACTATTATTACAGACAGTATCTTAACCTCTAAAACTTCTTATCTAAAAACCCATTGCACACTGACAATCAGATTCATTTGATTAAGTCAGAGCCACTCAAATTTCCTTTCACTTCAACTTCATGGATGGAGCAAAGGCTAGCAAATTGGCACAGTACAACCAAATTCAAATAAGTTCAGTTCTGACCTTTGAAATGGAGCATCTCATTTTTAAACCTTCTTTTTTTAAGGTCATGAGTGGAATCCGTAATATTGTGCCAAGATAATAGCTTTTGCCCCTCCATGAAGGAAAAATCTGGCCGGCCGTGACTCACACCAAATGAATTTGACCATCAATGTGTACACTGAATAATATCACATTAGCAGTCTCCTAACGTACAATTATAGAATCCTCTTTATCCACCGTACATTTTGTTTTTGCTGACACTAACTCTAACAAGGTTACACATTATAGCTTGTTCCAACATCATAAACCTTTTGCTTCTAACAACGGTTGTCTGAAATTCCCTCTCTGGGCGGCACACCAGTATGTCTTGTCTGTTTGCCCTGTTGCTGTCTCCTTTGCATGATAATTTTGATAACGTACTAAGAATCACAGCTAACTTGGCCTCCCTTAATTTTGTCGTTATTTTTATCACCGAGACTGATTTCTATCATTCCCAGCCTCCTGTTTTGACTACCTTTGTTCGGGTATTCTGTTTTTGTCGGGGACCAAATTTTGTTATAGGACAACTTTTTTGTTAGTAAAAGAATATCCTCCTTCTCTTCTTACTGACACTTGTAAACCCAAGGGGGAAATATATTTCGGTTGTCTAGACCAAGAACTAATGAGTTGAAGCATCCAACTTTTTGCTATCTCCCTCCCGCTTCTGTTTTGATTTGAATGTGTCTTTTTTCCTTTTCTGTTGGAATAGTTCGTTTGTTATTCTGCATGAGAAGTGCCTGATCTCATAAGTAGTCACTCCTTGGGAAATGCCTGATTTCATTATTTGGTCATCCTATGAGAAATGTCCTGATTTCATTATTTGGTCATCCTATGAGAAATGCCTGATTTCATTATTTGGTCATCCTATGAGAAATGCCTGATTTCATTATTTGGTCATCCTATGAGAAATGCCTTATTTCATTATTTGGTCGTCCTTTGAGAAATGCCTGCTTATCCTCTGAGAAATGCCTGATTTCATTATTTGGTCATCCTATGAGAAATGCCTGATTTCATTTTTTGGTCATCCTTTGAGAAACGTCTGATCTCATTATGTGGTCCCGTCTAATCACTTTACCACACCAACCCTTGCTTTGCCTGAAATCCGCTAACATGCAAGTGCGATATTTTTACTCATACATTTTTAATCATTCTAAAATTAGATTTTTAGAAATGTTGAAGATTTTATACGCTGACCTAAATTTCCTCAGATACCCTATTAATGATTATTACATTGTAATCTTGAGCTCTGCACTCTTGCATTTATATAAGTTTGAAAGCCTGATACTATATCATGAACTGTGCATCTTACATTTACCAACACTTACTTGTAAGCATTGTAATATATTTTCTAGTATATTCAGATATAATAAGCATGTGTGCACGGTAATTTTTTTTAATGACTCAACGAATTTATTTTCACATACTTGCATAAATTTTTCACAGCATGCTCCGAACACTAAAATTTGATTTGAAATTTTTTGTTTGTTTCATTTTGCAAGGATCAGTGCATCTTTATTTCACCATTCAGAGATCAATAGAATATTGTGAATTACGTCAACACACACACACACACACACACACACACACACACATATAGATTCACACACACACACACACACACATACACTTTTTAAAACCCTAGGATTACGTATTATAGCTAGCAGATACTGTACGTTCACTTTTTTTCGTGAGTGTTGTATTTAGAGGGCGTGTGTCAAATAAAGAGCTAGATTCTAGTCGGTGTAGTGTCAGTGGAGGTAGGCGAGAATGTCTTTGTTGTGTGTCACGTAAACTTGTGTGTCATCCCAGCTGCAGCAGACGACACAGTGACGTGTCCCTGACGTGACCTCATGACACACGGCGCCCACACTGTCTTGTCACAGTGCGGTGCCACGACATGACACTTCTGACTGACTTTTCTTGTCTTTTTTTTTGCTTTTTGCTGCTTTTTTGGGGGGGGGGGGGCGTGGGGGGGGGGGGGCCAAGTTAATGACATGACTTGACATATTTGACAGTTGACAGGGTGTCTACGGCCGCTTTTGCCATCGCCAGCTTTCGATGTCGTCCCTGCCAAGACTACGTTATTTTGTTATTTCATTTTGCTTTATGTACAATTATTATTGTGTTCTATCTACCTCAACTACCATTTCATCTTGCTTCGTACATGGTATATTGTTGTTCTTCTTGCCGTTGATTTTCAAATGCCTTTCTTTGGTCCAACCATGTTTCTTTTCTAGTTATGATTTATTTTATGAAAGAATTGTTTACCCATTAGGCATATTATTCTCAACAAAGGTAGGAATGACTTTTTAGTGGGTAAAGGATTCTACTGCATAAAAAGGGCGGGAAGGACGTTGGTTGGGAGGGGGGGGTAGATTTGTATTTATTTGTGGTTCGATGATTTGAGTGTTGCAAAGAAAGGTTTGGTGGAAGGGGAGGGGATCCGGGGGGGGGTGGGGGGAGATATTGTAGAGGGCTTATTGATATATTTAGAGCCGAAACTGTATTTTTTTTTTTTTTCATTGGACTGGTGCTCTTCTTTGTCACACTGCGGTGGGCTTGTGGTTTATCTTTTCTTTTCCTTTTCAATTTGTTTCTTGTAGTGAGAATAATTTGAGGTGGGTTTTTTTTCTTGGAGTAGGGAAAAGGATTAATCTATTTTTTGTGTACCAAGGTCCATAATGGCACTAGTGTTTTGGGTGGTGGGGCTGTTTTGGTTTGTTGGGTATGTTTTTTTAAATGATATTTTTTTTTTTTTTTTTTTTTTTTTTACCTCTGTTTTCGGGAAGGGGGTGCAAAGTGTAACAGTAGTCGGTGAACAGTGTAACAATGATTAGATTGTCTATTTGGTCTTACGGACAAAAGCATTTCCCCGTCCCCTCCTTTTTCTAATCATTTTGTGTATCTACTGCAATCTGTCGCCATTATGCCCTGTATTCGAACTTGTGTTAATGTGTGCAATTTTGTATCAGTTTACTCTGTTACATTTGTCGGTAACCATTCTGCAATGTCAGTGTGTCCTTGAATTTGTCCATCGTTTGTGTGTGTGTGGGTTTTTTTTCCAATAAAATGTCATTATTACTAGTATAAACTAATATAAGATTTGTCTTCCAAAGTCTTGGATTTATGCAAGACTTATTTTAAAGTTCAAATTTTTTACTTAAGTATGTGATTAGTTGCTATATTTTTTTTTCTATCATTGAAACAGCCCAAGATGTTTTTTGCCATCTATTGCTGTTTGCCCTAGAATTAGGTTTTGTTTTGTCTCTCAGTGGGGGGTTTTTTTTCAAGATTATTTTTGTTTTGGGGGGGGGGATTTCTTGTTGTTTTTTTGTCCTGTTCGTGTGGCAAAGTCTCCTGTGTACTTTAACCCTATCCGTACGCCCTGGGATCATTTTGTACCCCCGGGGTTGTATTCTTCACATTTTAGAATACTTCTAGTACGAAGATCTCTTTGAAACTTTCAGAATTTTTCAAAAAATCATTTTGACAGATTAACGAGTACATTTCGTCTTTGGAAAGTGGTGGTACAGAGTTCCCCACGTCGTATGGATACGATAGTAAAACCCGACGTACGGATAGGGTTAATGCTGTGCTCGTCTGTACAACTGTTCTGGGCTTTAAGGTGTTTGTCATAGGTGGTTGGCGGGTGCTCTCGTGTGGTTTACTTCTTCTTTTCTATCAAACACCTTTCATCTTTATCTCTCCTCCTCCTTTTTTTGTGTGTGTATGTTACTCTCTAGTAACACCTCTAATCTTTGACAATTCTATAACCTAACTGGGTTGCAAGTGCCGTTAAACTCTTACTAAAACTAAACTTGTCCTGACGAGAGGGTGCTGCTTGTTTGGTTTCTTACTTTTTATGTCATGATACCATTTGTTCCTGTTTTCAAAAAGTTGAGAAGTAGAGAACCGTCTCAAGATTAATTTGAGTTGGTCCTTGTTGGGCGGGGTGTTGGGCCAGCTATTTTTTCACCAAATGTCAGAGATGAGGGGAAGGAAGGAAGGAACTGTCCATTCACTTTCATAATTTTGTTGTAAAAGTAAAAAAGTTCTTGCTTTGTTAGTTCCAAAGAATAAGATATTCATTCTGTGAGCTTTTGTTTTGCTTGGATTTAACTATATCATCATCATAATGATAATAACAATAATAATGATACTACTAATAATAATAATAAAATAATTATAACAATATTAATAATAATAAATAGCATTTATAGTGCGCATTTCCATTTTCTAAAAGATACTCAATGCGCATTACAACGAAAAAGACATCACATGTTAAAAATTAATCGACATGCGTGTACGTAAAACAAAGTTTTAATAATAATAATTTTTTAAATAACAATAATAATAATAATAATAGTAATAATAATGAAAATAAAAGTATGCTGTCAATGTCAGACGATGACAGATGCATCTGAAAAGAAGAACATTTCTTGAATAGAACAAGGAGAAATAAGGATTAAGATGATTCGTGGCTTCTGCTGTGACCAATGTATAACACTGTCTATAAAGGATAATAGGGAGTGTGGTGGTTCAGAAATTGAGAGGCAGAACTAATTTGGGACCATGGTTCATTAGCACCGTCCAAAAGTTATAATTCATGCGGGGGGGGGGTTGTGAGGGACATTAGCCAAATATGTGGGGGTGCTGTTTATACTGTCCAAAAAGAGGTTGCTGATTATTTAGCAATGCAGAAACTAGATTAGATATCATTGTGCGTGTTCTATTTTCAACTGTGTGGGAGATATTGCCAATGATTTGTGTAAAGAGAAGCATCCGCTGTCTCTGCACTTGTTCTGTTGTAGACTGTCCAAAAGAGATCGCTAATGATATAGGTCTATATTTGTGCTATTTTAAACTGTCCAAAAGAAATTGCTAATGATATAGGTCTATATTTGTGCTATTTTAAACTGTCCAAAAGAAATTGCTAATGATATAGGCCTTTATTTGGAGGCACCCGATATTTATGCACATATGCTGTAGACCGTCGGAAAGAGATCGCTAATAATGTATGAATTATATTCAGAGGTCACAGCTAACTACGTGCATGTGCTGTATTAGACTGTCCAAAAGAGATTGCTAATGATACAGGCCTACATTTGGAGGCACTAGTCCTACGTGCACAGATGCTGCTTTAGATTGTCCAAAAGACGTTCAGGGTTTTTTCAAACAGCTGTTGTCAAAAGCTGGGCGTTAACTTGATGAGTGCCTACAAATAGCTAACGACTTTCCACGTCTCCTCCACACTGCCGCTGCTTTTGTTTGTGTGCGTCTCTCGTGCTGTCGTTTTAATTTTGAGAACACAGGAATGGTCGGATAGCAATTTTTGTTTGTGGCTAGGCAGGATAAGAATGTTTTCTCCATCTTTCTGTGTTTCACTCCTCCCCTGCCCTGCCCCTTTGTTTGCCACTCTGTATGTGTGTGTTTGTGTGTGTGTGTGTGTGTGTGTGTGTTTATGTGTGAGTCGATCTGCTTACGAGCACTACTTTGTTTTGCCAGACGTCTCGATCGCTGATTCGCGCATTTATCGGCCAGTGTTGCCTGCGCTGTTTTCGGTTGTTTTATTTTTTAATTTTTTTTGTTTGAACCTCTTTTTTGCCCGAAGATTTGCCACACCACTGTTGTCAAACGTACCTTCAGTGTTTGAATGGTACTTTCTGTTTCACCTTATTTCTCTTGTTTCCTTCTCTTTCTGATTTGTGTGGGCTCGTTTCCAGCTTCTCGTCTCATTATGTGGAGAGTTGTGTTCAGTGGAAAACACTTTATTACTGTGGCTGTGTTCTGTTACGTAAATCCCCACCCCCACCTTCTTCAAAGCTGTATGTGTACCTTGAGTATACGTGTGTTCATTTACTTATTTATTTATTTATTTATTCATTCATTTATTTATTTATTTATTGCGATGTATTTTGGTCAGTTGTCGAATGATTTCTCTGTTTCAAGATCATTATTCTGGTATTGATGAATGTTTTGACTGGATGGCTTCCCTCCCTTGCAGCTCGCCCCAACTTTCTGAATCTGCCGTTGTCGCGAGCAGGTGGCGCCACACTACGCTCGGCCTCTGCATTTTTCTCTCGCTCTGTCTCGCACTATGGTAGCGTACATTTGTTCCTTACGTGTGCTCCTCCTCGGTGTATCATCACAGTAGAGATTATTATTATTATGTTTTGCCGTACGGTACCTAGAGAGATTTCCCGTGCCTTTTTTCTCCAACACAAAAAAACAAAGATAATTTTTCTTTTTGATTGGTTTAGTGGGGGAGAGTAAGGCACTTGGTGGGTTTTGTACAGTCTTCAAGCTGCCTGTCCTCACTCATTTGTTCAGCTTTTGAAGTTCAGAAATGAAACCTTTTTTTTTTTAACCCTTTTTTTAAAAAAAATAGATCCTGTAATTTTTTTTTCCACAAAGAAAGTACTATACTTAGAAGATAAGCCATTTTGAAAGAGAAGAAAATGCTCTTTTCGAAAGAAAGAGCTACTTTGCTTCTTTTTTTTTTAAGAGCTGCTTTGAAAAGAAAAAAAAATGCGGATATTGTTAAAAATGGAATTTCCTTTATTTGAAAGAAAAATAAGTGGTTTTTAAAGAAAGATTTGTCTTTCGGAAGGTGCAAAGAAACAAAAAAAGCCAACCC
>NW_004798231.1:182204-185205 GCF_000002075.1 Aplysia californica | reverse complement strand
ATTACTGATAGCCTTTGTGGGGTGGGGGGGTGGGGGGGAGTTGTGTTTTTTTGTTTGTTTGTTGCGTTTTAGGTTTTTGTTTGTTTTGGTTTTTAAAATTTTTTTGCCTGTGTGGACATTCGTATATATCTTTTTTTATAACATTGTTGTTTGTGACTTCTTTCAGTTTTGTTGAATTTTTTTTTTTTTTCTTAAATCTCAGTAGGTGAGGTCATTGACTCTCATTTTTCTTCTGTGCGCGTGTCAAGTGTATCGTCATGTTTGATTCTAGGGCCTGCTCACTTTATTTTTCTCTCTTTCATTATGTATATAGACGGCTGACCCTATGTGTCTCTGTGCATTTTACGGGTATTGTAGGTAATAAAATATAGGGCTTGAAACGTTTGGACTGAATTCTGTGGTGTAGCAGCCCAGCGCTTCGCCCTCACACTCAGAAGTCATGAATCAAAACATCGTAGTGGGGGGGAGGGGGGGGTTAAAAAATTATAAATCACCCTTTTCTGTATAAAAAAACATTGTCTCCTTCTCAGCTGGTGGGTTAGCTAGCCTTGACAGACATGGACGAAGCAGCCTGTCTCCTAAACGATCTAAAGTTTATCGAGGGAGATATAAAACGTTAGAATTACATATATATAAAGGCTTTGAGTAGAGTAGCATGCAGCCTCCAATCGAAGATTCACACAACTTCATAAGTGTCACAGGAAATCCAGTGACGGACGGCCAGATCCTTTTTTCAGCACCCGCTCAGACGTACAGAGTTGCAGCTTGTTAGATGCATTGCGCTGTCCTTCACATATTTATTTGTGTTTTGAATATGATATCTTTGAATCCCTTTTCTCAGCCATGTACGTATTTTGTTTTCGTTTCCACTTTCATTCCAATCAGCGTTGACTTTTACTCTTGTACAGTTGTCGTTTCTGGGGCACAAGTTTTTCAAATTTTAAAAATTGGTTGGGAAGTTAGTCAAATGCGCTGTGTTTGTTTCTGTACTTTTATCAACCTGTAAGTTTTTTTGTTTTGTTTTTATTTTTGAACTTATGCTGTTGTGGATTGTGTTTGCAAACCAAGCATGTCATGTTCCAAAGACTGCCTATAGCGGTTAGGTACTTCACCGTCGCACGCAGAACACCTTAGGTCTGTTTCCTGAATGGGGAGAAGTTTTATGGAGTATCTGGGTCTTTCTAATAATAACAGATAGCATTTGTATCACGTAAATCCCCTCTCAACAGCAGGCTGTATACGCTTCACAATCTATACTATTACCTCAGCAGACCTGAGAGCATTCTGAAACAACTTCAACTTCCTGGGAAGCATATAGGGCAAGCGGTCATTTATTGGCATTAAAACACTAACATGCTGACAAGATCTTTCACTGTCTATAGCCGGGTACCCATTCTCACCTGGGTGAAGTGAGGAAAATTCATGTAAAATGCCTTTCCCAAGGACACAACATCGGGCCCGCAGCTAGAACTTCTGAACCCACAACCTCACGATTATGAGCCCGGTAGCCTAACCACTAGGGATGTGGCTTCCCTCTCAGCCCAGGTTGGCTCTGAAAGGCATGGTCAAAGCGAGTTCTTAAAAGATCTAAATCATGTTGGTGGGGGCTTGAAAACATGCAGTCTTACTTAAACTTGGAGACTCTCACGTCCTGAGAGGCATGAGGCAACCAAAGACATCCAAGAAGATCTATCTGTAGTGAAGGCGGGGACATCACTCCATTTCTTATTTGCTAGATTCATGTCTTTCACTACTGTCTGTTTCCAGTTCATCTTTCGTTGTCTTCTGCCTCTTTTCACCCACGTACATATTTTTTTAAAAAAATGATCAAATAAAATACTGGACGGCTATTGGACAATGCTGGTTTGAGCCTTCGAGGGGCTTTTCCTGGACGTAGTTTTTTAGGAGTTATCTGGACTTTCTGTGGTCTGCCCGTTGTTTTTTTTTCACTCGTTTGTAGTCACCGTGTTTGCATTTTTCATCACGAACTGTTTGTTCTGTGTGAGAAAGACACGGCTATCCTCCTTGCATGAATTTTTTTGTTGTTTTTTTCAAAGTTTAATAACACAGTTGTCTCCCTTAGAGGACATCTGTTGTTATTGCGCAAAACTTTCTGTCACCTTAGTACATGTATAATCTGTATAATCTCATTTCCTTCCTCCCTTGGTTTCTATGGTAACTTTGTCTATAGCCAATCCTTTAGCGAACACCTGTTGTTGTCTTTTTTTCGAAGTGTCCACATTGGCATGCGCTGTGTGTACCAACGACTTGGTAGTATTTCGTGTTGTCACGTTTACGATGTACATATGTACGTATGTACTTGTATGCCATGTGAGAGAGTGCTCTGTGGTGGAGGGGAGTGCAGGATAGTCGGTTTATATATTTTATATATAAATTTTTATACATTATATTTATATATTACTGCCAAAATCTGGGATGATTTAGTATTATTTTGAATAGTTTATTACTTTGTGTATTATAGGAAGAGATGTAAGCCTAAGACATTTTGCTGTTATTGTTTTATAAAAAGGTATGCTGTAGAGTGTTTTCCTACTGATATTCGTGTGAGGAGGCAGTGAAACCAGGCGCTCGTCAACTTTTGGGCATGTGGAGTTATTGGTATCATCTTATATCTTGTTTTTTTGTCTGTCTTTTGGTGAAAAAAGTATAAATCTATGTTGACTAGAAGTCTTGATAGTTGTGATTGAAGGAGGTGGGAGTCGTCTGGTGTCAGGTAAAGTTAGCGAGAAAATGGCCGCCTAAGTTTGGTGGCTTTCATAGTGTGAGAATCCTTGGAAACTGAAAATTTACATTTTTTGTGCCTTTAATCAGCGTTTTAAAGTAAATTCCGCGCAGAAATGTGTATTTAAATTAACATAAATATGCCTGTTTCTTCGATTTCATTATTTTTATGAATGCCTGATTTCACCATGATGCCTCACATGTTATATTTTGCGCCAAATGCCTGAAAACATAGGACGGGTCTTTGCTCTTCACTTTG
>NW_004798231.1:177993-181625 GCF_000002075.1 Aplysia californica | reverse complement strand
GGGGGTGGAGTTGGTGGTGGTGGTGGTGGGGTGGTTGTTGCTTTGTTTTAAAAGTGTATACCGATAGCCAAGTTGGCGTGTTATACTGGGCTGTGGTTGGGATGGCCCTGGTTCAAATTCCCATCCAAGCATTCTTGGACTCAGGTGTTTGGGGAATTATCAAAATGTTTCACCCACTAGCCTAGCAGAGATGAAGGTCAAATTCAAGGGTTCCTCTTCTGAAATAACTTACTTGTGTTTTTGTGGGCGTAAAACACGGGCCATACACCCGGCCCACTTGCGAGTCGGGTTCTTGTTGGAATCTTGTTCCGAGTTTAATTAATACCTTGAGATTTGTCGACTGTAGGTAAGTAAATTCTGCATGCAGTAAAAGGAAGTGTTTTCTAAACTTTTCACCTCAGTCTGACTGACTGTCTTAAAGAATTTCTTTAATGATTTCTTGAAAAGTCAGAATGAGCATTGGTGGGGGGCTGGTATTGACGAAGGTCTCAAGGAGTTGTATTCTTTATTTGTACACTTGTAAGAGACAACGTGTCTTCAGCGATGGGAAAAGTGAGCAACAATTCATTATATACATCTATCTACGACATTAAATTTTGTTTGTGTGTGCAAACAATGTTTGTGTAGGTGTGTACGTGTGTGTTAATATACTTGAGGCATGCTGACAAAATTAGTTACTTCTCGCAATGGAAGAACGGAGATAATGGCCAAAAATTGACACAAGTCAAATTGATAGATTTCTTATTGATGCCAATTTGTTCTAGTCTACTGTGTCTTTTAATCATATTCCATATTTAAGAATTGTACAAACTCCAACTAAAAAGTTGATCTGTTAGTTTCCATAAGGATAAAATCCGAAAAGTAAGTCATTTTGTCAGCTCATTACATTCTCTCCACAGTGTGTTGTTAGTACAGTATGGTTGGCTGTTTCTCTATCACTACAATGTTGGGGATTCAGCTTTGTCCGTCCTAGAGCTCTCTTTCTTTGTCCATAAGCGTGCCCTGTCTGATGTCTGATACCTTGTTCTAATCTCTGGGGAAATAGGAATCTACATTGTGTGGCAGGTGGAAGTGACACTTGCTTGAGAATGTGAAGGTCTTCCACCTCTATCTCCTCATTTTTTTTTTCTCCTCTTTATTCTAATTTTTCTTCCTTCTCCTCCTCCTCCTCCACCACCTTCTCCATTCCTATGTTCGCCTACTCCACTTCTCAGTCTCTTCCTCCTCTTTCTCTTCCTCCTCTTTCTCTTCCTCCCTGGTTATGCTGAAGTGTCATGAAATTACCTAAAACCATTCTCAGAGTGACAGGGCGTTCCCTCCACTTCCCCTCTCCCTTCCCCTTCCTCTCCCATACCTCCTTCCTCGTCCTCCCTCCTCTCCACCCCACCCCCCTTTTTTGTGTACTGCTGTTTCTGGGGTGCCTTGATAGCTTGATAGTCGAAGCAGACTTTGTGCTGTTGAGGCTAGAGAGGTGAGCAGAGTAAGTCTGAATCCCCGTTTGGACTTCTCTGTTGACATCCACCCCTTGGCGCTCCTATTACCTTATGCAGTTGCGAGCGCCGTAAATACTTACTAGAAAAATAAATAAACGAAAACTAACCCGTCCAGTATATTTCTGCCATCTGTCCACAATTTCCCCTTTCGCCTTTCCCCCTTCCCCCCTCCTCCCCTTTTGTCCTACCCCATCCCAGTCATATCGCCTCTCTCCTCCTCCTCCTCCTCCTCTCCTCTAACCCGTCCAGTATGTTTCTGCCGCCCGTCCACAGCCTCGCCCAAGTCTCTGTTGAGCCCGCTGTCCTCGGCCGGCAAGGCGCTGGTCAAGCCCATGCGTACTCTTCTGGAGGAACAGCAAAGTCGCCCGCTTCTGAGGCGGGACACGGAGGAGGTGAGCTGAACGTCTTGTTGTCATTGTTGTTGTTGTTGTGTTGTTGTTTTTGTTGTTGTTGTTGTCATTCTTGTTGGTGTTGTTGTTGTATGGATTTAACACCCTGTCTGGATCACCCGGGTGCTCTGTTGGCTCAGTAGTATCATCATGTTGTTGTAAACAACCCCCCCCCAACCAACGACCACCCCCACCCCCAGTACTATCATCACCACCCACAATGATGACTTAGGTAATAATAATACTATAATGATAATGAATAGCATTTGTATAGCGCATATCCCCGCTCGACAGCAAGCTCTATGGGCTTTACACTATATTGGTACCCCAACAGACTATAGAACACTCAGAAACATTCTCAGCTTCGCGGGAAGCATACAATGCAAGCAGCTGATTAACTGCTCAAGCGCTAACAGACGAGATCTTTCACTGTCTATAGCTGGGTACACATTCCCACCTGGGTGAAGTCAGGAAAATTCATTTAAAGGGCCTTTCCCCAGGACATACCGTCGTGTCTCTGACGGGATTTGAACCCACAACCTTACAGTTGCGAGTCTGAGAGCCTAACCACAAGGCCACCGACGCCACAAATACTACAAATTCGGATGATAATGAAAATAATAATGATGATGATAATGATAGTAATAATGAGGATGGTGGTTGGTTGGCTGGTGCTCTGGTGTGGTTTGCTCCTTCTTTCCCATCAAACATCTATCGTCCTGATCTCTCTTCCTTCTTTTTTGTGTTTGTTACTCTCTCGTAACACCTTTAATCTTCGGCACTTATATGACCTTTTTGTGTTCCAAGTGACGTAAAACTCTAACTAAAACTAAAATAATAATGATGAAGATGATGATAATGATAATAATAATAATGATAATGATGATACTCCCAATGTTCCCCTCAGTCCCACGAGGTTGAGGATGTTCTGGGAGAGGAGCAGAAGTCTGGCGGCGGTGGCGGTGCGGGGGACGTCGTGCGTCGTAAGCTGGACCCCGAGGCAGACGCAGGCAGCCTGGACTCTGATGATTTTGCCGACATGGAGGGGGAGCAGGGCCCGGCCTCGGGCAAAGGGAACAAGCTGGGTTTAAACATGACCCCCTCCTCCACAGCTGATAGTTTGGCAGACACCCACGGTAAAGGTGAGTGAGGGAGGGAGGGAGGAGGAATGTAGAACTGAGGAAGGGGGAGGGGATTGAGGTTTGCAGACACCCACGGTAAAGGTGAGTGAGGGAGGGAGGGAGGAGGGAGGGATGGAGAGGGGGGAGGGAGGGAGATTGAGGTTGGCAGCCGGCCATGGTAAAGGTGAGAGAGAAGAAGGGAATGTGGTTGGTGGCACCTGTGGTAAAGATGAGTGAGGGAGGAAGGAGGAATGTAGAAGGGGGGAAAAGAGGGAGGGAGTGAGGTTGGCAGACACCCATGATAAAGGTGAGTGAGGGAGGGAGGAATGAAGGAGGAGGGATTAAGAAAGGGGTCAGAGGGGAGGGAGAGGGAGGAGGGGAGTTCAAAGGAGAAAGATTGAGAGAGGGGGGGAGGGAGGGAGAAGGGGGATTTGACTCAATTTGAGTTTTGAGTAAAGAGAATCACATCGACACAATGGCCTTCACTTAGTTTGTGGGTTTTTTTTTAGGGGGGGTAACTCAATTTCTCTGTCTGTCTGTCTGTCTGTCTGTAAGTCTGTCTGTCTGTCTGTAAGTCTGTCTGTCTGTCTGTCTGTCTGTCTGTCTGTCTGTCTGTCTGTCTGTCTGTC
>NW_004798231.1:107143-177893 GCF_000002075.1 Aplysia californica | reverse complement strand
TAGAGAGGTGAGCAGAGTAAGTCTGATTCCTGTTTGAACTTCTAAGAAAGAAATGAAAAGAAAAGGTCATGCTCAAATTCAAACTCCTCCACCCCCCACACCTCCCCCCACCAGGCTACACAGCGAGCATGACGTCCAGCGGCTACGGCTCCCAGGCAGTGTCCACTCTCACTCTGTCCTCGGAGGACTCGGCCAGCATCAAGAGCATGGAAGAGAACATGGAGCCCTCCGCTGGTGGCACGCAGCAGCAACAGCCGCGCAGGAAGCTGCACAGCGCCGAGAACACCATGGACAGCGACGAGATGGACGGAGACAAGTCTGGGTGAGTTTTGGGGAAGTTTTTTGGGGGTTTGGGGGTTTTTTTTGAGTTTTTTTTTTTTTTTACTGTTGTTGCAAGAGGAAATGCAAGTGTTGTTCAAGGACCAATAACAGGACAGTTGTCTCTTTTTTTTTTTTTTTTTTTTTTTTTTTGATAAGTGTTTTATGGAGCTCGCAACTGCATACGGTCATATGAGCGCACGGAACACACCAAACTTTTGAAAGAGAAATAGCAAGTGTTTTTCAAAGACCAAAAACAGCACAGTAATCTCTGTTATAATACCTCATCGGCTAGCTGTTCAGTTGTGCTAAGACTGAAATTTTGACATATTTGTTTCATGGTAGTTTTTTAATCTAATAATAATAGATATCATTTGTATAGCGAATAACCCTGCTCTACAGCAAGCTCTATGCGCTTTACACTATATATTATCACCCCAGCAGACACTCAGATACTTTCTCAGCTTCTTGGTGAGCTTACAGTGCAAGCAGCTGATTAAACACCCAGACACTAACAAACTGACAAGATCTTTCACTGTCGATGGATCTATGGTACTGGATGCTTGTGCCTGTTAAATATTTTGTCGAAATTCAAATTCTGAATGTTGAAAAATGCAAGAAAAGTTACATGATGTAGAGATTTTTATTTTTTAATAGAGCTGTGATAAGCGCCTGACTTCACCATGATGCATCAGAAAAATATGTCATTTTTTCAGTTTTCAAAGACTTTTTCAACTATTGGAGTTGACAAATTTTAGCAGCCATTTTCTCGCTAGTTTCACCACTGAAACCAGGCCACCTCACTTCCTTCAATCACAAATATCTTGAATTCTTTTAAAGATAAATGGATATCTATTTCATTGGAAGCAAGGCAAATAAATCATTTTTCATCTGGTACCAAAAACTCCACATGCCCAAAAATTGACAAGCATGTGATTCCACCGTGTCGTGACACAAATGTATGTTGTGTTTTTTCAGCGACTTGCCCCTGGATGAGGACATGGACAGTGTGCAGGCCGAGGCAGACAGCTCAGACTACACCCTGAAGCAAGACTCCGCCTCCTCCCCTCTCAACTCTCCTGACGTTTCGACTTCCGAAGCCACTGTGAACGACAGTACTGAGGAAGGAAGGAGAGCCGAAGAGGAGAAGGAATGCGAGAAGAAAGTTGCTGTCGCTGCCGTTGGGGATACAGATCTGCTGATTGTGGAGGAGGGGGATAAAGGAGTGACAGAAGAGGAGGAGGAAGAAGAGGAGGAAGAGGGAGGAGTAGTGACGGAGGGTGAGAACGACCTCTACAGCGTCAACGCGATGGAGGAGTTGGAAAAGTTGGGTGAGGGAGGAAACGTCGCGGAGGAAGAGGAAGACAGCGAGGAGGCAGTTGGTCCGACCGCCACCTCAAACGCTTCGTCCTCCTCCTCTGGCAGTGATGGCGAGGCAGGAAAACCGACGGCCGCCACAACTGCAAACACAGCCCCCCTACCCATAATAAATACTCCGGAAAACAACAAAAGTGCAAACAAACAGACACACGTTGTCATCAAAAGCTCGCCGTCCCCTACCCCGATGACGCACGGTGCGACGACGGCGCAGAAGCAAGGAGGAGGGGAGAGAAGCCACCCCTCGGGGGACCATCATCAGCACGCCAAGACTACGATGATGACGCCGCCGCCAGGCAACAAGGGCAAGAAGTCCTCGCTGACCCCCAACAAGCGGCGGGGGTCGTGGGTCAAGCCCCGCCCCATGTCCATGGTGGTCTCCCCGGAGACAGAGTCCTTGACCTTGGCCTGGCAGGAGGAGATGAGCCCGTGCGGGGACGGGATGTGTCTAGACGAGCACTCGACTTGTGAGTAGATACATGACGGTTCCGTTAACCCTATCCGTACGCCCTGGGGTCATTTTGTACCCCCCGGGGTTGTATTCTTCACATTTTAGAATACGTCTAGTGCGAAGACCTCTTTGAAATTTTCAGTATTTTTCAAAAAGTCATTTTGACAGACTGCAATGCAAAGCGTACGGATTGGATTAACAAGTAAATTTCCTCTTTTGAAAGTAGTGGCACAGTGGTCCCCACGTCGTATAGGTAAGATAGTAAAACATGACGTACGGATAGGGTTAAAAAAACAAACTGCATTGACACTTGTTGTAACGCTGGTATAATAGCCTGCTGAAGAAGAACACTCTTTGCAGTTATGGACCCATTCTTTTGTTATTTTTCATTGTTTTTGGTTGTTGTTTTTTTGCTTAGAGCTGACCTTTTTCTAACAAAAAAAGAATGCTTAGAATAAATTATTAATTCAGCAGTTCAGCGTCCCTGTATTACTTGTGTCACTGAAGTTTGATTTTTTAAAATGTTATGGTCATTGAGTATCTTTATGTAGAGATATACACATAGAAGCACACACATACCAGCACACATATACTTTCACACATTATGTATACATATGCATGTGTACCCATGTACATGAACACACACACAAAGGTACAAGCACCTTCAAACATATGTACGTTCATACATACATTCTTATACGCACTTATACAGACATAGACATACACACACATACATGTACAAACCCATGCATATTTACTTGCACATGTATACATACATTATATACCAGCACACATATAATATAGACACACCAATACCTACAGACACACGTACATGCTATCATACACTTTTACAGTACTGTTTATGTTATTGTTGCTGTTATTATTATTATAATTACTTTTATGTTGTTAGCATAGTGGTAAGGCTACTGGACTCATAATCCTGAGATTGCGGGTTCAGGAGTGCAAGTCTCAGCTCGGTTTGACGTTGTGTCCTTGAGAAAGGCACTTTACACGAAGTCCCCATTTGGCTCGGTCCTTCGTGGAGATGAATGTTAAACTCGTAGGTGCCACCATGATTTTTGTTTTTGTCTTTCTATCATTATTTTTGTTCTTGTTATATAATTATTGTTCTTGGTTTTTCTATTATCATTTGTATGAATTTTCTTACTACAGTATAACACAGATATGTCGATCACAGAAAACTTGAAATCACGCATCCGTCAAACTGCGCCTCCTGCAGTCCTGGGGTTTTTTTTCTTCTTTTTCTTTGTAAGATCTGGATCGCTAACAACAATCTTTTTAAGATAACCCTGGAAGTACGGATCCCTCAAACTACTGAGGCCTGTCCCGACGAATTCGAGCTATCTGTGTTTTACTGTATTAATTTTTTTTATTATTACTCTTAGTATATTATTATTTGCTTCTTTTTTTTCTTATCATAACTAATATGCAATGAAATTATTATCGTTATTATTGTTATAATTCCTATTCTAATTGCTCCCCCGGCAGACAACGAGGACGCCCTCAGTGAGTGTTCCTTCGGCAGCCGAGCCGACCTTGACCGCCTGCACGAGGGTCCCGTCCCGTCCTGGATCCAGGACGGAGAGAGCGTGACCGTAACCTCCTCCCGCGGGTTCCCCAAGACGGGCACGGTGCGGTTTGTGGGCTCTGTGCAGTTTGCCCACGGGGTCTGGGTCGGTGTGGAGCTGGACCAGCCGGAGGGTAAGGAGGAGGAGTTTTTGGGAGGAGGGGTAATGGTGTGTGGGAGGAGAGAGAGAGAGTGAGGAGTGATGTCTGTAGAGGAGGGTTGATGATATCTGGGAGGAATGGGAGTGAGGAGGAGTTTTTGGGAGGAGAGTGAGTGAGAAATGAATATCTGTGAGATGAATGGATGTTTGGGAGGAGGGTGATGATGTCTGGGAGGAGAGGGAGTGAGGAAGTAATGAATGTCTGTGGAGGAGGGAGTGAGGAATGAATGTCTGTGGAGGAGGGAGTGAGGAATGAATGTCTGTGGAGGAGGGAGTGAGGAATGAATGTCTGTGGAGGAGAGTGAGTGAGGAGGAGTTTTTGGGAGGAGAGTGAGTGGGGAATGAATATCTGTGAGATAAATGAATGTTTGGAAGGAGGGGGTTATAATGTCTGGGAGGAGAGGGAGTGAGGAATGAATGTCTGTGGAGGAGAGTGATTACTGAGGAGAATGAGTGACGAGTGAATGTCTGAGAGATGAATGGATGTTTGGGTGAGGAATGAATATCTGGGAAAGAAATAAAGAGGGTATTTCTTTGAATGAATGTCTATGAGATGAATGAATGTTGCACGAATTTTCAGGAGATAAATCCACATAACGGACATTTTAGGGGAAGTTCTGGTTTTCTTCTGTTCAAGCAAAAGTTGAGCTATATATGGTCGCTTTTAAGGATGAGCGGGCTGACCCAGATTTTGGGGGTTTCCAGAAATCTTGACCTACACCAACAGTGGGCATTGCTCTACCTATAGGAGAAGTTTGGTTTCATTGATGTGTATATTTGTTTGGTTATAGAGAAAACTCTCCTTGCCTTTTAAACAAACTGAACAAGAGGCAAAAACTTTACCTTCCGTTTTCTCAAAACAGCATTTTTCGGGGTAGCCCCCTTGTGTGTGGGTGGCTGGCGGGTGCTCTGGTGTGGTTTGCTTCCTCTTTCCTATCAAACATCTATCGTCCTTATCTCCCCTTCTTCTTTTTTATGTTTGTTACTCTCTTGTAACACCTCTAATCTTCTGGCACTCATATGACCTTATGCAGTTGTGAGCGCCGTAAAACCTCTACTAAAACAAACAGCCCCCTTGTGCTTAAAAGCGACCATATATATATATATATGTGAGTCGTGCTGACAAAATGGGTTACTTCTCGCAGTCCATAAATGGAAATATTGGCCAAAAATTGACACTAGGGTCAAATTAGTAGATTTTCTATTGATGCCATATTCTTTAACTATACATACCTTTAATTTCATTCTTATAAATTGTAAAAACTTCACCTATAAGTGTGATGTATCTATTTCCTTAAGGCCTGAATCCGAGAAGTAACTTATTTTGTCAGCACGCTTCACATATTGTATTTGTAGCTTGAAGTTGTGGTGTAAATCTTTTCCAATATGACACGGTTTTCCATCGGGTCTCGTCCCCAGGGAAGAACGATGGGGCCGTCAAAGGCATCCGCTACTTCCAGTGCCGGCCGCGACACGGCGTCTTCGTGCGCCCCGACAAGCTGGTCTGGGACAAGAAGAGGAAGAACTCTCGCAAGGGAGCCAACCCGCTGAACCGCCGGAGCATGCCGGGACTGAGCGGCTCCGTGGGCAACTTGGTGGCAGGGGGAGGCAACTCGTCCTCGGGCTCCTACATGCGCTCGACGGCCGCCAGCAGCTTGAAGAGGAAGTGATGTCATCCACTATAAATAGCTCACAGCACCCTACTTCCTTCCTCGTTCACTTTGATATCATGAATATTTTCGTCGACGATACTTAAGATCTTGAACTTGCTTGTTTTCAATGTCCGGTTTTTCCCCCCTGTGAATAGTCCACCACTGGCTTGTTGTTTATGCTCCTTGAACAAGTTTTCACGTCTTATCTTCTCTCGTGTATCATCATGGGGTTGTTGTTTTTTTCTTCTTTTCTTGTAGTTTTCAATTTTTACCCTGAAAGAAAAATGTCCAACTTAAAGACGGATGTAAAGTATTGGAGCTGATGTATGGGAGCTTTATGCTGGAAGGTTTCTGTGACCATTTCTTCGTCTCAATGAGTCTTACGAAACTGTCACTGCATGGTAAATGGAATCGATATCTCATAGTGGTATGATGGGCCTGATATCTTTTGATGGGGTTACAATTTTCAGTCCTGAAATGATTATGATGAAAGCGGTAATGTTGCTATTTTAAAGCATAAAGAGCGATTCAAGAGGAAATGGAAAGTGTGAATACCAGAAGCTGTATATGGTTACAGTACGGTATGTGTAAAGAAACCCGAACCTGGCAGTGAAGGAGAATTCTATTACAAGGAAGAAGTTGTTGGCACATTCTCGTGAGAATGGTAGTGTGGTTACTTG
Organism: Aplysia californica; assembly: GCF_000002075.1. Classification (NCBI taxonomy): domain Eukaryota; kingdom Metazoa; phylum Mollusca; class Gastropoda; order Aplysiida; family Aplysiidae; genus Aplysia; species Aplysia californica. The sequence continues at coordinate 171,667 of NW_004798231.1, read as the reverse complement.
GACTAGACAGACAGTTGAGCTGTTCTGAGATGAGCTTTACAATGTGGTAGCTATTCTATGATGAGATGTGTGAACTTTGAATATATTGTTGGACGGCAATGAGAAGAGGGATAACGAGAACAAACCAAAAAAAAGCTGATGTTGCTTTTTTTGTGTTGTACATGATAAAGATGCCAATTTCAGAAACTGCTTCTCAGCGGTGAGAAAAAAAATATAGAATCTGTGTGCTCCTGGTACAAGCAGTGCTTGTAGACAGAGTCGTAATCTGATCTTGGAAAGGATTTTGTATTCTGAGAGAAAGACTTATTATTATTACATGGACATTCTGAGAGATAGACTTATTATTACTACATGGACATGATTCTTGTTTTCCATAGCACTCATAACCTGTCACAAAGAGTATCTCTCTCTCTCTCTCTCTGTCTCTCTCTCTCTCTGTCTCTCTCTCTCTCTCTCTGTCTCTCCCTCTCTCTCTCTCTGTCTCTCTCTCTCTCTGTCTCTCTCTCTCTCTCTCTCTCTCTCTCTCTCTCTCTCCTTCATGTGATTCATTTTTCTCGTTTTTTAAAACTGTACATTAGACTCCAGCACAAGTGTATGCTAACTTATTGTAGCCTCTCGATGGTTGTTTTTTCTTTGGCTTGTCTAGAACGTTGAATATTTCATTGACTGTACAGAATACGTGTACTCTTGGATGTTATGTTGTTGGGGTTTTTTTCCTTGTACGTGGGAACCCTGAGACTGCGGTGAGGCTCTGGCCCGGCTGTCACGTAAGAGTAGGAGCACAGGTGAATTATGGAAGGGGGGTTTTTTTGGGTTGGGTTTTTTTTTTTTTTTTTTTCCTTCAAATTTTTCCTGAATAAAGGAGTGTTGTACGAGGGGGTGATGAGGACCTGACTGGGTTTGCACTGAACTAGTGTAACTTCAGGCATAACACTTTTCCCTAAGAAAGATGTCAGCGAAATGCCCTGTATGTGATTTCTTTTCTAATTTTAAAAAAAATTTGAATAGAACAGAGAAAAGTTGAATGTTGTTCCATTTTTCTTTTTTCTTTTTTTTTTTTTGGTGTATTTCAATTTTTTGTTTTAAATACTAGCATTTTTTTAAAAGGGTTTTCTTGGTTGGTCTAACGTCTCTATCTGCAAGTGTATATAGTAGAGTGATCATTGAAGTGACCTCCAGGGTCATTTGGTGTGACCTCTGGAATGATGACCTCTGAAGTGACCTCTGCACTCAGGGAAAGAGCTCATTGCGTGTGGCAGTCGGGGCCCAGGTCTTGGGTTGTGCCATGTGGTCAGGGCATAATAGTAGCCCCTGACACGAGGGGTCAAAAGGTCAGTCCCCACCCCTTCCCTCATACCCCCCCCCCCTATCATGTCCTATACCTCCCCCTCATGCTGCTTCTCCATATGTACAAGATTTGCTTCTGTTTTCCTCTCCTCCGCCATCATCAGTGTGTGGATGCTATACGTTAATGAGGGTGTGTGCTTGAATGCTGCTGCTGCCGCTGCCGCTGCTGCTGCTGGGTGGTACTATTTATAGCTGTGCTGAGAAATCTGGAGATGGCTGGACTTGGAAGTCCTTTCTTTGTTTTATCCGTTGTTGCTATTGTTATCATTGGGTTGATTAAGGGTTTACAAAAGGGTTTATGATGTCGTAAATAGATAGAGGACCATGTTTATTGATCCGTATGGGATAATTTAGACTACAACAACTGCAAGTATTTTGCTTACGTATCATCCCTGAGAGGTTCTATCAACCTCACACGATACACAGTATCGCAACAACAACATATATATGAACAATAACACACTTCTACAGGGCCTTTTTTGGAGCAAGAGGTGTCATGTATTGGTCAAGACCTGCTCCAGTGACCGCTCATCTGAATGGCAGGGTCACCAACATTGCTTGACTATTTTGTAAGCAGGAGCCTGGTGATTTAACAGTCAGTGGAAGTCCCATACCTAGAAACGTGTAGAAATCTGTTGTCAAAAGCTGACTACTTTGACGTGTCGCTCTGAATGAAAATTCTGTTTGTGGTTTGGCTGTTTTGATAAAGAGATCCCAAAAATGTTGGAAGTTTTTTTTTTACTTGCAGTTTCTGAATCTGTAATATCTTTTACATGTGCTCAAGAAATGTTTTGTCCAAATTCAAAATCTAAATGTTGAAAAAAACAAAACAAGAAAAGGTACATAATGTAAGTGCAGTTCTTAAAAGAATGAAAGAAGTATTTTCTCTCTCCTGAAATATGTTACTTCGTGGGGGACAAAACATGTACACTTTTGTTGCAGTTTTTACACTCTGTGGTAGTAAATGATCAGTTTTGAAAGAAAGCTCATGGTAAGACGCTAGTTCTGCCAGCAAAAGGTGTTTTGTAGTCACACTGGCTAAGAACTGAGCCGAGGGGGGAAAATACTTATCTCTGCTAAATTACTTATGTTAATGATGATGTGATGTACATTTCCGACTTATTTCAAACTGTCTGGTAATATTTGATGTATGATTTTGCTTTTAGACGTTGGTGTTTGATGTATGAAAGTTTGGTCTTCGACTTGATGATATGAGGGTTTTGATGATAAGTTTTTGCAAAATGCCTGAGTTTCTGGTCTGGTGATTTAGGTCTACCGAAATTTGACTTATAAAGATTTGGAGTGAAGTTGGTTCTGGTACATCTGTTAGTGATGAATAGTTCTAGCTCGCTGTTTGATTGTGGGCCATGTATTGGGCTGTTTAGTTATGTAAAAGATTCTAAAGGACTTTAAAAGGGAAAAAAGAAGACGGAGATGGTGTCACTGCCTTTTTTTGATGGGCAATGGAAGATTTGATTTACTATAAGGTTGGGGGGGTTATGATAGTCTTTGATGGGTTTTTTTTTACTTTCTGAACTATAAGGAAGTGGTACGCTTCGATCCATCATTTTCTGAAAATACCGTTGAAATTGTCCAAGACAGCCGCCCATTGTTGAGGAGAAAAGTGGTTTTCTTAGATAGCATGCAGACAGATGTCTTGGACAGTGTCGTTACAATAAAGAAAAAAATGCTAAGGGGGAAGCGCTCGTATGTACAGGTGATTGTCTTAGACAGGTTGCTTTTCGAGCAGGTTCAACCATAATGCTTGAGGTGTGCCAGTTTACAATTTATGGCCTCTGATGGTAATCTATGTTTGGGGATCAAGCAAATGTGTGTCAGAAAAGAGAAGATTGATGCTAAATGTAGAGATGTACCACTTCTTGAAGAACCTTACAGTGGGGGGTTTTTTTGTAGAGGGGGAGGGGGTTCTTTTTATTGATAGGGGTGTTCAAAATGTGTCATACGGTCTTCCTCCAAGAACTGATAGTAACTTATTCTCCTAATTCTTTCACGTGATTTTGTTCCATTTCTTTGCCACTTACTTTTGTGTGGGTGCAGCTCTGGGTATCTTCTATTGCCTTCACGAGTAGGTGCTGCTGTGATTTTGACTTTGTTATTGCGTCCTTCAGTTTGTGATGAGCTCTATGGGTTTGGCTGGAGGCTCTAGCTTGTGTGATTTATAATATTTGTGTCACAGTGATGTATCGAGACTAGGGACCTTATGTCAGGGGTTATGCCTGAGGACTAAGGGACCTAATGTCAGAGTGATGTCTGGAGACTAAGAGACCTTATGTCGGAATGTCTGAAGACCAAAGGATCTTATGTCGGAAGGACGAATTGAAACTAAGGAACTTTATATCAGAGTGATATCTTGAACCAATTTTGTGCCTGCTTTTTAAAATATTTTGCTTCCCAGCTCTGGCTACGAGACTTAACAAACTGTGGTTGTGAACTAAAAAAGTCACAAATTTAAATGAATTTGTCCTGATCTCATGAAATGAAAATTCTATTGAAAACTTTAAATTTTAAGAAAAAAGTTCTCACTTGTAGAGCTTTTCTGCTGGCTGTGTCTGAGCTCAACTCAAAAAGACTACAAGGGAAAATGGGAAATGTTTTGGTTTGTCACAGAAATGAGAGAAATAGAAAATGAATAATATTTGTTTTGGCATGATTATCAGAGGAAAAGTGTGAAGTTATCAGAAGAAAAGTGTGAAATATTGGTCTTGTTACAGGAAAATCTGAAATGTTGGTTTTGGTTTGGTTATCAGAGAAAAAGGTGTGAAATGTTGATCTTGGCACGATTGTTGCAGAAAAAAAAAACCCTTGAAATGTTGGCTTTTGCCTCAATTTATATTCAGTTGAATCTTCGGTGGTCAAATATTTGCTTCCCCTCTCAGGACTGTGGCTTCTGGAGGGAAATCCTAGTGAGTATGTTTGTGGGTGGGTGGGTTGCTCTAGCCTTGTGTGTATCAGCACACTCGTCAACTTTCATTTTGGGATCTTATCCCACTCTACACCGACTGAAAGCTTTATCTTATGAGAGGTGGGTGCCAAGAGTAGTCAAGACTTAGAATAAGTTAAAAGAGCAGGTGATTGTTTGAAATGATGTGATTAAAAACTCTCTTAGATATATATTGTTGAGAGAGAGCGGAGGAGGGACTTTTTACTGATGAAGTCTTGTGTGTGAATGTTCCTAATTTGGGTCAGCGCACCGAGTTCTCAGGTCTAAGAGTAAGAACGTTCTTGCCTCCTGTCACCATCTTTGAAATGTGTGATGGAAGAGCATTTGGCTGCGGAGGAAATGTATCTCTGAATCTCTCTGACTGACAGTATTGTCTGTGCCTGCATCTTTCAGAGGGTCGTGACCTCTGTGGATGAAATCAGCTCGTGTCAAACTTTTCCGAATTGAGTTGGCGCTACGTAATGATTTAATTTTGTGAAACAGTCATTTTGGGGAGGTTTTGTTATTATGTTGGGTGTTGGTTTTTTTGGTTATGTTTTTGGTTTTGTTTTGTTTGTTTTGAAATGATGACATGAATAATGTCTCTGATTTGGGAGGTGTCTGGGTACAAGAAGGAAAGCGTTGTAATATGCGTTATGATTATGATATATGTATTTGGAGTTTTGAATTATTTTGTTGTTGTTGCTGTTGAGGTATGCTATCTGGAGTGGTTGCTGTTCTGGTGTGAGAGATCATGTCTATTATATCATTGCACATTGTGATCCCTGATTATTTTACAGGCTTGCCAGGCATGTGGGCTGCCCGGATCGCCTCCAGGATGTCTGCTTCTTCTTCTTCTCCTCCTCCTCCTGCTCCTCTTTCTCCTCTTACCAGATATCTGATTTTTGTAGTCGTTATCTGAAAAGAGTAGATACCCAATCGTGAACATTCTGAGAAAAAAAAATATCGACAACGGTTTATCCTCCTACTACTACTACTATGTCTACAGAGACCTGGAATCAATCCAGCAAGATGGGAGGTTGGAGGATGCCACTAGTAATAGGTCCTACTTCTTTTCTTTCCCACTTAATTGTTTCGGTCTTTCACCTCTTCCTGCTTTTTGCCCCCCAGCACTAAATGACAGTTACTATACTGTGTGAATGTGCTTCTCTTTACTCCAACAAACAATCAGTCTAGATGATTTGGCTTAAAAGGTATCCTTCTCCGTCTCTCCCTATATACCGTCAGGTACGTAAGGCGGAGCTTAAAAAGCATAAGATATGAGAAACTATACGTTACGTTATACTCTACTAATAGAATAAATAAGCCCCTATATCTCGTGACAAATTAGCTGACGCCGCTCCACAGGCGTATCTCCCCCGCATCCCTTCCCCTCTCCTCGGGATTTCTTTTATTGTGGCTTTACCCAAGCTGTGCCCACGGACATACATCATTCCTTGTTCTTTACAGGCTTCTCGCTGGTTTTTTTAATTGGTATACATACACATATATTTCTTTCTGTCACTCTTTGTAATAAACTTTTCCCTCCTCCGTATTTTCATGATGACCATGTGTTTTTAAGATTACCCATTTCTGGTCGTTGGCCATGCCATGTGTATTATTATGCTTTTTTGAATTATCGTTTACCCTCATGCCCCCCCACCCATCTCCATCCCTTGGCCCCTGCTTTTAAATCTCACATTGCATTTAGTCTGGTTTTTTGCTAACTGATAATTGCCAACCTTTGCCCGTTTTGCCCCCGCGTTATGTACATTGATGTAATGGTGTTTTGTGCAACTGTGAGTGTGTCTGTTTATTTTCATATGTGTTGTTCGCTGTTTGTTCATCACCCCCGCCTCCTTCCTCCCTCCCCCCTACCCCTTCCTCCTCCGTAGTGCCAGTGGTACCAGATCTCAGAGACAACGTGTATACATTCGAACATCCACTCACTCGCTTGCTGTAATATAACGCGCCGTGTAGGTTTTGCGCCCCCACCCCCCCACCCCAGTACAGTGCACAACTTTCTCTGTGTGTGGCTATGTAGGCTCCAGTGAACATATACATATATATATGTATTATATATATATATATATCACTGGAGGAACCATGGCACATGAGAGGCAAGCGGACTGCGGTCACTTTTGATTGAGAATATTCTGTTTTGCTTTTTGTTTTGGTTTTTTTTTTCTTGTTTTTTTTTTTTCTTTTTTTAAAATAAAATCTGCGTGATTCTCTTTCAAGTTCTAGTCCACTTTGATGCACGTCTCAGAGCTTGTCTGTGTTGAGGTAATGCATTATGAAGTTGTATCCATTTATTAAAAAACGTCTTATGGACTTACTGTATAAGATTTTACTTTGATGTGTGGATATATACATATATATATATATATATAGACACACACACATTATACATGTATAGATATATGCTCCTAAAGTTATCCACTGGATTATTTCTTGGTCTGTGGTTTGAAGTCCAGTAGTGTTTGTCGCTGGCGGTGACCGGAGAAGTAGGATTGAGGATTGTAGGATTGTAGATGTAAGTACCGGTACTTTGGTGGAGCCTCCGTCACATTCATTCATTGAACATTTTGTCTTTTTTTTTCATCTTAACTTTAAGTCCTACATAGCCGGAGCATTGATCAGAGAGAAGAATTAATCATTCATACTCATACCAGTCGAGTTGTGAACAATAAATGTGTAATTTTTATCCAGATTTTATCGACCGACACACGTGTGTGTGTGTGATGCGGCTATGATGATGATCAATGATGATGAGGACGACACTGTTTTCATCTAGTTTTGTCGTCGCTACCATCGTCAGAATGATACTTCTCATCTTTTGTGCATCATGGCTCGCTGCTTTCGTGCACCCATTATATTATTCTCTCACTCCGACACCAATGGCTCTTGCATTTTGCCGCGTTGCATGCTGGAAGAAAAAAAATCAAAGAGAAGCTACCCTCACTTGTGTGTGACTTCGTATATATAGCTTAGTTCCATCGTTATTTGTCTCAGCTCTTCAACATGAACCCTGCAGACTTGTTCTTGTGTGCTCGTTTGAGATTCTTGTCACTTAACATTATTGCATATATAACAGGCGTCTATTTATAGCTGTGTCATTCGTGTTGACCTTGGTTTGATTGTTTAGCAAGTCCGTATAGTTCGAATAAAGGAGACTTGGAGCCCAATAATTTATTTTTTAAAAGGACTAATTAGGTGAATATTCATCAATGGAGTTGTAAACTGAAAAGAAAACTTGATCATCAAAAGTGAAAATCTCTAAGAGTCCCTGAGTTTGAAAATGTGTACAGAAAAGTACTCTGGGAACATTGTGGTAATTAGCAGTATGAGAGGCTCTGGTAGAAACCTGACAAAAAAGTTTTCCATATATTTATAAACGATAAACCAACTCATATAGAGTGATGGTCTAGCTCTTTCTGTTGCCCTCAAAAGATCATGTTGTTCAGTTCTAGTTTGGGATAGGATAGACTTGGGAACTCGTGTCTTTTTTTTTTTTTTCAAAATCAGCCTGAAATGATATCTAGTTCCATAACATCTGTTTTACATGGCTGCTCAGTGTAAGACTTTTCAAAGTGGCATAGCATGGTGGAATCTTACACTATCAAAATCTGTCCTAGAATTGGAAAGTGTTTATCAAAGGCCAGATCAGTTTCCTGCATTTTAAAGTAATCTAAGTTGTGTCAGTGGAGTCGTAAAACACTTATAATGACATTCAGGTCAGTTTAATTTAAATTTATAATTCAGTTTCTCTGAGGTTTTGATCAAATTTTAGGGCTAGGGGTCACACAGTTGAAAGGTCTTTCTCCAACAGTTGGAAGCTCACTAGAGTCCTTCGTTATATGACTTATCCCCGTGTCGTCAGGGTCATCCCACAAAAGCACTACAGTCTTTTTTTTTAAGTTTTCGGAATATTGAAGAAAAAGGGTGTCCAAATCAGAACCATCACTTGAGCACTTGTCGTTTTTAGATTTAAATTTAAAGGAAAAAACGAAACGGAACAAAACTATATTCTAAGGTGTCACTTGATTTTTATATATATATATATATATATATATATATATATATATATATATATATATATATATATATATATATATATATATATATATATATATATGTATTATTCAAATGGCATTTTTAATAGTTTTATCTGGAAACCCTCAGAACTTGATTTAAGTGGTTTTGGGATGACCCTGATGAAACGGCAAGGGTCATCATTGCTCCCTATGTCCTTTCTGTTCTCAGCGGAAATGTCTCCCGTACCCTTAGGTTGTGAGTGACGTACGTATACTTTGCTTTTATTCGCTGTACAGTTGCGTGTGTGAGCTTTTGGGGTTTTTTTCTTATCTCATCCTGTGTACTGTAATAATGATTTGAACCGTAGAGAACCAAGCATATTTAACTCCGCTTTGATATGTGCAATAGATTCTTGGGTTGTGTCTTTTTATTTGTTGGGTTTTTTTTCACTTTTTTCTTGTGCGCACTGACTTATTCCCAGGGCACAAAGATTTACTATTTAGCTGCCGATTTACTGGTCGTAATTTAGATACAGCAGATGGATTTTTTTCCTTCGAGATATTGAGATTTCTCAGAGAAGTTGGAAGCAACAAAATGTGGGGCCAGCTTTCCTGATGTACTAAGCCCAAACTTTAGAAACTTTTCAATATCGCTGTTTCTTAAGTCTTTAAACCCCTGGTGACAATTGTTTCGTTTCATTTAGTGCTAGTTTTTTCTTGTTTTTCGGAACTATTCCCGATCCAAGTTTTTTTCGTAATGACAAAGGCATTTGTTTCTGCCATTTAGATCAAGAATGTGTAGGCAAGCTTTTGGGGTTATTATGAGACGTAGTGCACCAGGTTTTAGGTGACTGTAGAAAAACGAGGAAACGGTGGGAAAAACTCCGGGTTCAAAGAGTTATTAAGTCTGTGGTATCAGTTGCATGTGCCGTGCTCAAGAAATATAATTTTATTCAAATTCAAATTCTAAATGTTCAACGGGAAAAAAAAAAAGAAAAGAAAGAAAAAAGCCATAGTGTGGGTGTACAATTGTCAAAAGAATAAAACAATTTGTATTTTCTCCTGAAAAAATGTTTGCTTGCTTTCTGAGCTTAGTACATTTGAAAAGTTTGCCTACGGAAATGTTCATGCCGTGCCGATGTGTGGGAGAGTTGACTCAATTACGTTGTCCGTATGTGGTGGGCATCAGGGAAATTATTGTGTAAATTTCCGCTTAGCTTGTCAATAGAAGAGCTTCTATCTTTTGAGTTCACTGCCTTTATGTTTGACATTCCTCTTACAATATTTCCTCATTTTTATTTATACTCATGAGATGTTTAATATATTTAAGTCTTTTACAATTTCTCTTTTTTTTTTCTTTTTTTTTTTTTTTTTGCTTGTTAGCAATGGTAGAAAATGATATTTCGTGTGCTTGTGCTTTCAGATATTGGAGATGTTTTAGGGTAAACCTTGTATTGTCTTGATAGAGGATGTCTGTTAACCGCTGCATAACATCACATATGAGACACATGTGCGGATAAGAAAAAGGTAGAATTCCGAGCCAAATTTTTGGTATAAAACATATGTTCATCAGATAAGATGCTCTAACTTTTTGATACCAGGTACCATCACCTTTGATATTAGAAGGTGGATTCTTCATGAACAACCGCACTTCGAAACTAAATAAATTTAAATTGGTTTTTTTTTATCTTACTAGCCCGCCATTGGGGTTTTTGGGTCTTGTCTAATTTTGTGTTTGGAGCCTTGAAGTTAAGAATTTTAGGTAATAAGTTTGTGTCATATATGCGATGATATACAGTATAGACCTACTCTCTTTTTCCAATGAAAAATGACCTACATATTACGTGGTGTAGCAGTTTAACTCTTCACCTATTGCACAAAAGATGTGAGAACAATGTGGTCACACAAGTATTTCCGTCTTCTAGATAGGATATATCCAGCACAATACAGATTGCCCAAAATAGATCAAATTGAAGCAGTCAGCGTAGTAAATGATCTAAATAAATTGTGTCAATTTGGGCTCAAAACACGGGAGTCAGTGAAAATGAAAAGGCATTTTCGCCCATTTTGCTACTTCCCTAGATGGGTTAAATAATGCTGAGCTGTTTATTTTTTTGGTCCTTTTCACCGTCTTTGGCAAATGTTTTCCTTGTCACACAATCCTAGTTCGTTTTGAATTATTGCGGACTCAGCGTTATGAGGACGTGAGGCTTGTCTTCAAACCTGGAGATTACATTGTTTGCATTCATCAGTTTCAAATGTAGCTCATTGGCAAACTTTGTGGGGTACAGCTCATGGGCAAATTTTGTTGGCATTTTTGCAGACATAGCTCATTGGAAAATTTTGTGGGAATTTTGTGGGCATAGCTCATTGGCAAATTTTTTTTAGCATTTTGCAGGCATCTGCTCTTTGGTAAAAATTTAGGGTAGTGAAATTGTCAAGACTTTTCATTGCGTGCGTCTACCCTTACTTCTCCCTTTGTGTTCATAGGTAGAACTGAAGCTGCTTTTACAAAGTGTGTGCACTAGTGTGAGTGTGTGTGTACGTGTGTGTGCTTGTTGGTGTGAGTTAGCATTATATAATGTATGTTTTTTGGGGAACCAAACGTCCACTCTACTGATGTTTATGAGTGCAGTTTTCTTTCTCTCCTTCCTTTCCTCCCCACCCCCCTTCCACTCCTCTTTTGCTCTTTCTCTCTCTATATCTTCCTCTCTTTTTATCTATCTCTCTCTCTCCCTCTCTCTCCCTCTCTCTCTCTGCTTCTCTCTCTCTCACTGCCTGTTTAATCTGTCTCTGTCTCTCTGCATCTCGCTTCTTCTTTCTGCTTGTCTTTTTTTTCTGTCTCTTTTCCTCTGTCACCGTCTCTTTATCTTTTCAGTCTCACTCTCTCTCTCTCCCCTTCCCATCCATCTCCTTCCCTTTTTTTCCTTCTCTCTCTCTCTCTCTCTCTCTCTCTCTCTCTCTCTCTCTCTCTCTCTCTCTCTCTCTCTCTCTCTCTCTCTCTCTCTCTCTCTCTCTCTCCCCTTCCCATCTCCTTCCCTTTTTTTCCGTCTCCATCTCTCTTTTTCTCTCTCTGCCCCCCCCCCCTTCCCACCCAACCCCTACAATCTTTGTACAGTCCCCCCAGTCGTTCATGCTGACACTCACACATTACATCATGCTTTAATGTCCAATGTACTTCAGCTACAGGCTTTTTCAAGAATTTTTTCACTATTATTATTGTCCACCAAAGTCTACAACAGATATATAATGCTTTTTTTTTTTCCCCTCCTTCACTCAGCAGAGTCTAGCGTAAGGTAAGTCGTGGTCTGTGAAATAACAATGCCAATGCTCGTGTAATAAAAACAAAAGATTAAATCATACATGATCCGTTGTACTTCAAGAATTGTGTGTTGTGGAGCATCATCACGAGAACTTTCTTTGTTGTTTTGTTTTAACTTTTCTAAAGGAGAATTGGACTCGGAGGGAGAAAAAAACAAAAACACAATAATGCCAGTCCTCATCATATTATGCGTGCGAGTTTGACTGGGGTTTGTTTGTTTTTTTTGTTTTGTTTGTTTCATTTTTTGTACTCATGAACACATGTTAATATGGATTTTTGAAAATGGACGGTTTACGAAACTAAACTAGTGAAGACAGATGTGTCGTTTTATTATTTCAGTTTTCCCCCTTCTGGTCGTGGGTGGTCATTGATGCAGGAAGGCTGAGCATGGTGGTGCCAGACAGTGCGCTCCTGCGTGTTATTATGTAGTAGATGCATAAATAAATTCTTTCCCCCTTTCCTCTCCCCCCCCCCCAACCCTTTATTCCCTCAGACCCCTCCCCCTCCCCTTCCTTTTTCCCCCCGAGGTCTCCAGTAGTGTCCTGTTTCACCCCCATTGTGATCTTTGCCAATGTAGAGCTTTCTACCGTGACCCTGTCCCTTCATACTTCAATTGCTCTGTCAGTGTCTTGCACAATACTTTGTTCGCCCATGTTTCGTATCATGTGTGTGCGTGTACATTATATCATTTTATATAAATAACACATTATTGGTAGAGCTTTTTTCCCTCAATGCTGTTGACGTGGGTCCGACTTAATTCTTCTTCTTCTCGTTGTAGTTGTTTCTTCTCTATTTTGAACTGGGGTCGCTGTAGAAGAATCTGTACTTGTTTGCATGTTTCATCTTTTGTCTCATCTCTGTATTTTAACTTCTGTAGGGTAAGTCTTTTTCAATGAAAGGCCTGTTTCTGAGGATTTTTTTTTCCTTTCTTTGCTTATTTTTTGTCCTTTACAAATTACACCCATTCCCATCTAATTGGCTCCATCGGATTTGTAATGATATTAATGTCAGCCACTTTCTGCTGGTCATAAAACGAAGGACCAGGCTTGCTTATTAAAAAGTAACTGATCTTTATGTTATTAGAGCTGAAGCTTGTTTAAATTCACAGAAGGTTTTTAGTCCTGTAGAACAGCTTTTTAGGGAAAAAAATCGTCTTGTCTTTCAGGAAATTATTGTTACAAGCTAAAAAACCAAATTTGTGAATTTCAACTTCATTGTTTGGGAAGTTTCCATTTCTACCACTGTTTTTCTCTTAAAAGCAAAGCTTTAATAAATTAAATTATAATTATGTGAACCTGAAAAATAATCTCCCTCCCCCCATTTTTTTCACCCCTTTCTTCACCTTTATTACTCCTGGGTGTTTTAGAATAGCTGGAGACATTTATTTTTTTTGCTTTATGAAATTGCCAATGGGTATTTGTCTACCTAATAGTGCAATAGATCTTATTTTATGACCAAGATTTTAGCTTTTGTCCAGTTTACTCGCAATACGTTTTACACATTTGTGTTGAAATATACATGTGCTAATACATATTTGTGTAGTTTTCTGAAATATGTACGTGTATTAATACACATTTGTCTAGTTTTCTGAAATATATATACATGTGTTAATACACATTTGTGTAGTTCTCTGAAATATGTACATGTTTTAATACACATTTGTCTAGTTTTCTGACATGTACGTCATGTAATCTAGTACAAAAAAATTAATCATGCAGGCCAGGTTGTGGGTGGAAGTGATGACTTATGACCTGATCGCCAACCACACACAGCTCTGATTACTTGCGTACTTTTTAATTAAACTTGGGGGGGTTGTTGTTCAGGGTTTTTTTGGGTGTTTTGTTCCAGGGTTTGAAAAAAATGAGCAGATGGATTGAAATGTTATTGCTAATACTAATACATAATGTGAAAATTGCCTGCTAACAATATGATATGAAAGTTGCTGCTAACAATGTTAAAGTTACAGCTGACATAATAATGTGTAAGTTTTGTTAGGCTGGTTTTTTTCGCAGTTTAAATCACAGTTGGCTTGTTGTTGAATTAGTTTTCTGATGCTCGACTATGTTGACTTTGTCTCTTTTTCTTTTCTTTTAATTGTTCGGATTCTTTCCTCCCCCCCCCCCCCCCCCCCCCCCAGTTACTTTTATCAGAGCTGGATGTAAATTTGAAAGTCTTACCTTTTTGACAACCCTCTACTACTACCCCACAAGTAGGATAAAATATTTCTTTTTCTTTCCATTAACATAGTTGATCTCTTTTTCTTTCCATTAACATAGTTGAGTGTGAGGTGAAAAGGGGCATTAGGTAGAACACTTGATCTCAGCAAGGACTTGATCTATGAAGGGATACCTTCATTTTTTCTGACACAGTCAGTGAGTTATTTATGTATATTGTGGCTTTAAAATTTGAATGGGAAAATTAATTTCTTTTTGGTTTTTGTTTTCTTCCGTGTCCTACTACTACTAGCTTTCTCAACTGAAGATTCATAATGACATGTTGACCCTAGTTCTTTGCGCCGATCTTTCGTCATATTGCTTATGTTTTGTTTTAAGGGGGTTTTTTTCGTTGGGGTTTTTTTTTTTTTTTTTGGTGTCAATGTGGAGACCTCTATGCTGTGTGCTCACCTGTACAGCTCTCCCCCCCTCCCCCCTCCCCCCTGCTTCTACTTCTCCCACTGTCTGGTATATAGTATCTGTACTACATAATTTGTACCACGAGAATAATATTTCCCATTTAGAGCATAAGTCAAATGTCCAGTCAGTTGTTTGGGGGTTTCGTTTGTATTTTTTGTTTGTGTTTTTTTTTTCGTTTTTGTTTTTTAAAATCTCTGTCAGTGGCCCTGCTTGTCATGTCATGTCGTGTGTGCCACGTCACTCTGTCGTCGGTGTCATTGTCGTCAGAGTGACATTCCGGACTGGCATGACGCACTCGGCTCGTCAACCGTGTCGTCACAAATGTCTCAGCTTGGATTTAAGAATCTGAAATTATAAAAATAAAACACGATCATGTTCCAAGAAACCCGGGTTTTCCTTCTTCTGCATTACCATTTTCTTTGGGATAAACTGGATATTTTATTGTTGCTTCTTTTTTTTTTTTTTTTTTTTAAATATTTGTTTTAAGTGTTTTACGGCGCTCGCAACTGCATAAGGTCATATGAGTGCTTTAAAAGTCTTACTAAACTAAAACTTTTTTTTTTTTTTAAAAAGCTACAATACATGAAATAATATTATAATACTGAAGCGATTTAATCTAACCAAATTTTTTTTCCTTTTCAACAAAAATATTAACAGAAAATATTTGCTCGCCCTCTCTCTGACACGGACGCCATACAAACCACGATAATAGTCAGGTAGGTATCTCTTGTTTATTGAAGGAAAAAAAAATTCATCACAAAATGGATAAATGTCAAAAAATATGAAAGTTAATACTTTGGAATATATAGAAGTGGCTGCAACAGCACCTTTGGCATGCCAAGACATTTATTTAATGGACAAAAATCATTTCTTCAACATTTAACGCCTCATATATATATATATATATATACACCTGGGGCTCCGAGGGAGCCTGTCCAAATGAGCAATTTTGAAATATTGGCAAAAACCAAAACTTTGGTACTAAATTTCTACAGTATAGAAAGAAAATAATTTCAGATTGCTCCAAAAAAATTATTCTTTATAAAAATTATTTGGAGGAAAAACAGCAGCCAAATTTTGCTCAACATTTAAACTGTTTTTTCATAAGACTGGTTACAAATTTTCAAGCTCACTCCCCACTGTAACATGGCAAGGGAAAGAGAATTTTACTTTACTGTTTTTCCATGGAATCATCAGTGCACATAAATGTATTAAAACAACTGATAAAGACTGAAGACCTTCCCATCTTTTATTTTAATCTTTATGCAGCCTCATCAAGGAAAAATTTTTAAGCTTATTTTTTTTATATACCAAAATCTATACCCCCCTCCAATACATTTTGAAGTGTGACTTTTAAACTCTGCAGCTTATAAGCGATCAGTCTTTGAAAATATGAAAAGAACCAAAAAAAAGAAAAAAAATCAATGTTAACTTGGAAAATATTCACCACACAATTATAATCCAAATATAAGGCTCACTTTTCCGGAGGTAAATGCAGCAAAGAACACAACCGAAGATATAGATATCTAGATCTATATAACATACAAATCTGTAGATATAATATAATCATAATATAAAGCACTTAATCATTGTAAAAAAAACACACAAAAAAACGAAAAGGCATCAATAAATTTCAAAAACACTGTGCAGGAAAAAAAAAATTGAGTTAAAAGAAAATACGCCTATAATTTGTCTGGAATAAACAGGGAAAGCAAGAAAATAAGCACCTTCAGCATGCGTAGGCCCTACAAGTTTTGATTGTCTTAAGGGCATCTGCTGGTGAAATTTCTCAAATCCACATCCCTTGACTAAATATAGCAACGATGATGTTTTTATATTAGTCATTCATCAAAGAATATTATTATAAGCACATGGTAACCAAGCAAACGTCCCCCAAATTGGATAATTTCATCAAATTTCAAAAGCTATTTTCTCTCTTATTTTTCGTCTGTTGGATTTCAATTTTAGTTAGTACAATCTACAACACCTGTTTAATTGACAAATATCGCAAGATTTGTAATATTACGATTATGAAAATGATTATGGACTCTAGAAATATGTACTTTGGACAATAGCAAAAAAACCTCGAAATTCCCAACAAAAACACTGATTGTAACTTTTTCTTATTATCTTCAAAAAAAGGCTCTATTTCAGTAGAGGCCACCTATGGACGCACACTATGTAAAAATATGAAGCGATTCAGATGGAAAATAACGGAGAAGACGTAATTTGAAGTTGGAAAAAAAAATATTTGAAAAAAATGGAGAATTTTAAAACAAGACTCAAAATTGCAAATTATTTTTTTAAACCCATTTTTACATGACTTCTGAACATAATTGATTGAAACGGACGCTTGAAACTTAACGGATGTAGGTTTCAAAAAAGGAGAAAAAAAACTGCATGGTCAAACTGGGTAAACATGGGGGAAATTTTACCCACAGATGGCCTTAATTTAGAGTTTCAACATTAAAAATTTTTTTTTAGCACACATGAAAAAAACAACAGAAAAATGCAAGTAAACATATTTCATAGAGGCATTAAGTAACCTAACATCATAGAATTACTATAAATCAAAGTAATAAGTAATTAATGTAGCCGTAAATCGTATAATTCCCATTAATCACAGTAATAATAAGTGTAAATCATAAAACAAAGAATTAATACGCAATAAGTAACAAATCAACTTTTACATAGAATGAAAAACCATTTGACAAAAAAGATCAGCCGATTGTAGAAACCCTTGAGATAATGGAAAACAAAACAAAACAAAAAAAACCCTGATACCTTGGAAAGAGTAAAAAAAACATTATAAGATGCACCAATGGCATGCGTAGGTCGTAGGTCGTAGGTCGAGGTTTCTAATAATACAGAAATAAACATTCTTATATTTATTTTAATAACAAACAAACAATCAAAAAGACATCCGTTTCTGAGGATTGTAGAAAAATGAACAACCGAAATGTTGGCTACAGCAGATATACAGTAGGAAGGTGCTCCTTAAAATTTCTCTCTCTTCAGATACTCCATATATACAGAGTTTTGTGCTATCACTGTGTTCACCATAGTGGTGGGGAATGGTGAGAGATTTGAATGGTGAGAGATTTGAAAGGTGAGAGATTTGAATGGGATGAAATCATCATTCATCGGCAACTGAGAGATACATTACAGTATTTAAGTTGCCTCAAAATTGAGGACATTGAAAAAAATCCAACAGCTTTTTAAAAAAAATTTCTCCAGCAATTTCTTTGTTCTTAATTGGAAGGATCATCAACTACTACAATACAAAACATATGTCAACTAGAAAACTGCATATTTTAGTTGGGTTTTTTTTAAGTAGCTTGGGTTTTGGGTTTTTTGGCTATATCGGACGAAGTTGCAAATTTCAAAGGGGGAGCTTTATCCCCAAGAAAATTATGAAAAGAAAACAATGAAAACTATGTTTATGTTTTGTTGACAAAATGTTGTAATATATGGTTCTAAAGACAGCAAGCAAAAATGTTAATCCTATTACTTTTAAAATGTGGAAGCCTTAGAGTCTTCAGTAATAAAATTTCTGAAATCTGTAAAAATTAGTGTGAAAAAAAAAATTTCATAATATTCTTCTTGGTTGTCAAGGAATGATGATACTATCTATTCAAATCCCTCATTATTATTATCGTTAATTACAAGGAAAACACCTATAACAGCAAACCTTTATATAATGGAGAATTCAGTAAAGAGCACGATTTCAGTACCCCTCCCCTTAACCCAAAATCTGAGTGATTGTCACATTTTCTTTGGTTTAACTAGGTTTTATACATAATAATATATATATATATAATCAGTATAATCATACAACAGAATAAATCAGTCACATTAGAACATGATTATGGTGTTAAGCACTATAGTGTGCTGAACACCTTGGGGGGGGGGGGGGGGGGGGTCATCTCAGAATACTTCGATATGGGAAAACAAAAATGATGACTACAAATGCGTAGAATAAGGACTAAGGCTTGTGTAAATATTTTGAAGGATAAAAATCATTACCACAGTAGATCAAGTATATTTTTTATGGAGGGTAAAGTAGAAAAAAAGAACAAAAATTAAGTAGTACCTTTTCACACAACACTACTACCCAAGAGAGAAATGGCCTGTATAGCTCAGGATAACAATAGAGTGTAAACTTTTGTTTCAACAAAATTAACATTGTAATCATTTTGATATGATGAATAGCTGGAAGAACAAGGACGAAGAGAAGCAGATGCAGATAATAATAATAATAATAGTAATAATAATGATAATAATAATATTAATAATAATAATAATATTGATAATATTATAATAATATTAATAATAATAATAATAATAATAAATAGCATTTGTATAGTGTATATCCCCATTCAACAGCAAGCTCTATGCGCTTTACACTAGCAGACCATAGAACACTCAGAAACATACTCAGCTTCCCTGGAAGCATACAGTGCAAGCACCTGATTAAGCGCTCAAACACTAACAAACTGACAAGATAAAATATATAAGGCAGTGGTGTGGATTGTCGACAGACACCCGAAAAGACACAACTTAGATCATTTAGGAGGTGGCCGCTATGACCTGGTCTGTGAGGGAAAACTTTGGCTGATTGGGAGACAACGGAGATTTGTATTATGTTTTAGTAGAGGGTGTTACGGCACTCCCAACTGCATAAGGTCATATGAGCGCCAAGGGGTGGGTGTCAACAGAGAAGTCTTTACAGGGAATCAGACTTACTCTGCTCACCTCTCTAGCTTCAACAGCACAAAGTCTGCTTTGACAATCAAGGCACCCCGGAAATAGCAATTCACAAGAGAGTGACAAACATACAAAAGAAGTAGAGGAAAAAAAAACGATAGTAAGGATTAGGAAAGAAAAAGCAGCAGTTCCCTGTTGTGGATCAGGCACAGTTATGAGCGTGACATGATGAATCAGCCCATTTACAATTCTACTGGGCATGAACGAGAAATGTCCCCCCTTTGGGAATGGCCTAAAGACACTTCAGTCAGTGTCACCGCCCCAAAGGGGTATGACCTGGTCTGTCAGGGAAAACTTGGGCTGAATCAGAGTGGGAGACAACGGAGATTATTCCACCAAACAAAAATTATTCCAACAGACGTACAGTGCAGCCTCTCTATAACGACCTTTGACATCCTTTGTATAGCGACATGATGCCCAGGTGCCAATTTTTTTCCCCTTAAATATCACTATTAATTTTAGGTTGCCTCTTTATTAAAACGACAACCCTCTATTACGACATTTTTTTCTGGTCCCGACGATGTCGTTATAGAGAGGCTGCACTGCAGATTATTCCATCAGCGGACAGATAATTAATTTCTTTTTTTTTTAATACATTCCCAAACAGAAATTCCACTCAATTCCGTCTTCATGCAACAGTGAAGAGCATACATAACCACCATACCACAGATACAGGAGAGGGTGTTGTATAAAAAGAAAGCAGATAAAGTTTATATATAGTGCACCAGGCTTCGACAACACAGAAATAGCACCCTGCGCTATGCCAGAGCGCTCTTACAATCAATCACCTTGGGAATTTATATTAAAAAAGAAGGGCAGACTTGTGAGGCAGCATGGTGAAATCAGGCGCTCGTCAAAATACAGAAATCGGGGGAAAAACAGGCATTTTTCCATCAGTTTGAAAATGTTTATCTAACTTTATTTTTTGGCTCAACCTCCTTTATGTCCATATAAAAACACATTTCCATGTGAATTTTATTGAAAAGCATTGATTTAAGGCACAAAATATACCATTTTTCTGTTTTCAAGGACTCTTTAGCTACTGTATTGGAATTACCTAACTTTGGCGGCCATTTTCTCGCTAATTTCACCACTGAAACCAGACGACCTCATTTCCTTCAATCGCAAATATCTTAAGTTCTATTCAAGATAGATGGATATTTATTTCATTTAGAGCAAAGCAAATAAATCAGCTTTCAGATGATACCAATAACTCCACATGCCCAAAAATTGACGAGAGCCTGATTCCACCGCGTTGTGACACATTTTTTTTTAAAAAACAAAATACAGTCAAAGCTCATTGTATCGCCAACTTCATGCCCGTCCCAAGGTAGGAGGTATAACTGGGTTGACTGTAACAACCCATTTCCAAAATTACCTTGACCAAAATGTTTTTAAACGGAAAAAAAGATAGGAAATCACGACTAGAAAATCTAGTTACATGACTTACTGAAGACAAACATCAAAGTTCAAGTTGGGTGCGATTAGATTGGAAGAGGATTAAGTCAAGGAGTAAGAATAGACTCTGTGAACACCCCACAGTTGTCTCCACCCACTCAAAAAATAAACCTCATTGGTTTGAGAAGTCCTAAATATACACATCAAGTCCAAAAATGAAGAATATTTCACCAAATACAGATAACGACTAGAAATAAAAATATAAAAACTGTAAGTGTAAGCAAAAGCAAAGTTTGGTACATGTAAAGTTACACAAAATATGATGTGCAAGAGTAAAAATGCTGATCTGAGGAAGACCCTGGGCCATTGTATCTTACGGAGACTAGAAATCAAACAATTCATACGAAGACCCTGTTGGATAGCCACATCCAGAGCAGGGCAGAAAATCATGAGCGTTATGAGCAAGAAATACTGAAGACAAGAGAGAAACCCACAAGCTGTGCGCTTCCCCAGATGGAAAAGATGCTTGTAACCCGATCCGTACGTCGTGTTTTGGAAATTTACTCGTTTAATCCATACGCTTTGCATGGAGGTCTGTCGAAATGAATTTTTTAGAAATACTGAAAGTTTCAAACAGATCTTCGTACTAGAAATATTCTAAAATGTGAAGAACACAACCACGGAGCTGCAAAATGACCCCAGGGCGTACGGATAGGGTTAAAAAAAAATTAATTAAATGCTCAAAATGTGACAAACTCTTCTTTACCACAGTTGGTCTCAGTGGCCATAGCAGATACAAGATATCATTTCAATCCTTATAAATTTCTTCTATTACTCTTTAAGAAATATTCTCCTCTGCAGATTTATTGTGCTCATTGTCCGACATTGACAAACTATTATTATCATTATTATTATTATTATTATCATTATTATTATTATTATTATTAATACTATTATTATTATTATTATTATTAATACTACTATTATTAATACATTATTAGAATTATATTATTATTATTATTATTATTATTATTATTATTATTATTTTTATATTATTAATATTATTATTATTACTGTTATTATTATTATCATTATTATTATTATAGCCTAGAAATGAAAACATAATCTTAAGCAAAAGTACACACTGGAAAAATTATCCAATGTATGCCTCTGTAGTAAATATTCAGAGACTTAGTTGTAGAAAATGCTTAAAGGAACAAAAACAAAATTTCAAACAGAGACAGCTGTCTCCCTAAAGATGTTTGTGTGTGTGACAGAGACAGTGTGTGCTGGGAGGGGGAAAGGTCAAGAAGAAAAATGAAGGGTTGCGAAAATAAAAGATTCTCTTTCCAATCATTTACAGTAAATGTTATAAAATATTATTATTAGAGTTAGAAGCACCAATATGGGGATGCAGTACTTTAAATGCAAAAACAGTATTTTTCTTCTTAAAACAAGACAATGCAAAATAACGATCCCAAATGCAACACATCTGGTCCATGTCCCGACAATTACATATGTACTTGCCCACTCGACACACTTCGCAGTACAAGAGGACAGGAAAGGTAAAAGTAAGTAGTAACCATAGCTATTATTATAATAATTATTATTATTATTATTATCATTACTATTATTATTATTACTATTATTAATATCATTATTATTATTATTATTATCATTATTATTACTATTACTATAGGCTCGAAATGAAAACATAATCTTAAGCAAAAGTACACACTGGAAAAATTATCCAATGTATGCCTCTGTAGTAAATATTCAGAGACTTAGTTGTAGAAAATGCTTAAAGGAACAAAAACAAAATTTCAAACAGAGACAGCTGTCTCCCTAAAGATGTTTGTGTGTGAGAGAGACAACGCAAGATAACGACTCCAAATGCAACACATCTGGTCCATGTCCCAACAATTACTTGCCCCCTCCACACACCTTGAAGTACGAGAGGACAGGAAAGTCAAAAGTAAGTACCGTAGTAACAAAAGCACACAGCTCTCCAGCAGAAGAAGCAACAATTTAACTACACCTGGGATTCGTTTTTCTAGAAAATATAAATAATTTGCACCATGTCAATACATTCTTACGTAACCAACAAATATGGGCACCAAAATCAGGACACGGGACCAAAAAAACAAACAAAAAAACTACATCTGGGAACTGACAAAAAACGAGTGACTTTTTCCTCAAATAGCTGCCAGACCACAACCCTTGTTTGTACCCACTGTCTGTTCTCAAAGATAAACAGTAACAACAATACCCACCATTGGTTTTTCAAGTTTCAATATACAGGCAATTTAAATGAGGCATCATAAAAAAAAATGTTTTATTTAATAATAAGGCAAGTCAAGCTGAAATGTCACCAAGTAAATCCATTGGAGCATGAGGAAACTACAAGAACTCAACCAAATAGCAAAATGTGAGGCAGCGTGGTGGAATCAGGCTCTCGTCAATTTTTGGGCCTGTAGAGGTATTGGTATCATCTTAAAGCTTGTTCACTCGTCTTTATTTGGATGAAAAAAATATCCTTTTATCTTGAATATAAGTCAAGCTATTTGTGAATGAAGGAGATGGGGGTCACCTGTTTTCAATTTTCAGAGGTAAAATTAGTAAGAAAACGGCCGCCAAAGGTTAGTTATTTCCTTATCTCAAGAGTCCGTGACTGAAAATTTAAATTTTTTATTCCTTTAATCGACGTTTATTTTAAAAAATCCACACAGAAATGAGTTTTTTAAAGGGCATGAAAGGTGTTGAGCCAAAAAACAAAAAAATTATAAAAATTCACAAACCTGTGGAAAAATGCAAGTTTCTTCACTTTAATCATTTTGACGAGAGCCTGATTCCACCACGCTACCTCACAAATGGCAATAGTGCTGAGCATGGTCCCAGATGTTCTCATTTGATCAAAATTGCTATAGCTGTCCCCGGGTTTTCATGCACCCCACATAATTTAGCAAATTTGATCATTTTTTTGCATAGTTTCTCATTATTTTCCTTTATCATTCTTTGTTAAAATTAACAGAATTGCATAATTTCACATTTTTGGGCTCAGTTTGCAAAATTTCAGAATTTTTTTTAACATAAAACAGCGGGGACAGCTATAGTTCTTTTGTCTTTTACACAGCAGAGCTACTGGACTTGCCAGCGTTAACCTGGAAACATTTTCACAGGCACTTTGGGAATGTCAGAGAAAAAATGGACGTTAGCCAGCTGTTGGGATGAACTAAGCCTAAAATTTTTTGTAGAAAAAACTTTCTTTTTTTTTTGCAATTTCTTAATCAGTGGTATAGGTTGCATGAGCTCGAAAAACATTTTGTCAAAATTCAAATTTTAAACTCTCAAAAAGTCAAGAAAAGATCAGGTACATTATGTATGTATAATTTTTTAAAGAATGAAACAGTTTGGGGTTGTTGTTTTTTTTCTGTCCTGAAAAATTGTGTTTTCTGGGCTTAGAACAATTAACAGCTTTCCAACTCCAACTCTACGACATTGAGTGAGCAGCTCTGCTAAACTGTCACAACCACGTACAATAAACTCAAAGACAAATTTTAACAATTATATTAAGGCCACACACGGGTTTTTGGGGTCCAGTTTGGGCCCAGACAATGTTTTTTTGGTCTTATTATGAAACTTCCCTTGAAAATGATGTGCTAAATTGAATGGCAGTACTCCCAGAGCTCTATTTCAAAGAGACAGCTCCATAAAGTTTGTAACAATGTGAGCCAATAAAATGCTTTCAAGCAATTTTAAGATGCTTTTTGCGTCTTTCCTCAAAATGTTCATTTCTAGGCTTTAAAAGCTAATATAATAACTCAAAAACCGTTTAATATAAAGACATGAACTTTGGAGGGTTAGTGCACCATGCATTTCAAAATAAAGTGACCGTATCTTTTTCTAATTTTTGAGAAAAAAATTTTTTAATGATTTTTTTACTTCGATATTTCGACTATTTTTGTCATTCGCCACTTCGCAAGTCTTCAAAAAGTAATAACATTATTAATAGTGAGATTTTCAAGAAAAGCTAGCGTCATTTTTTAATGATTTGTGAGCAGGTTACAAAATATATAATTAGTTCATAGATAGCATGGATAGTTTTCGAGTTTTTAGCTTTTGAAAATGGTCTTTCAGACAGCCCAGTCCAGTTTCACCCTAATTTGCCATTTCTGTTATTATGTATCAGATAATGATTCCAAAAACTGAAAAATTTTAATCCTTGAAGTGATTACTAAAAGAAAATGAGGAAAAAAAAACATAAAAATCACGAAATTGTGGATTTTGGTGCTAAGAAGTAGAGTGTGTGGCCTTATGGGACAGTGAAGGTGGGGGGGAAAAAACTATGTTCCAAAATAGAATAAAATATTGCCCAGATTTTTGTGCTTTCGGAGCAGGTACATTGAAAAAAATATCAGTATAAAATTGGAAGTAAATAAGGAGAAAAAAAAGAAAATAAAAAAATTTTTACATTGGTCCCAAAATCCATGTGTGACTAGATGCTTTTTATAACAGTAAAGATCAATATTGAAACTTTGAGAATGGTAACCGCTATTGGACTGGAAAAAAGTTTTTAAAAAAGAGAAAAACAAACATCATAACTTTAAGTGTTACTTCAATAACAGGCAGTGTCGGAATGTAAGGAAATAAAATACTGAATACGAAAACCAACATTTTGATAATATATTTTGCGAGTTGATTTCCAATGTACTTTCACTCGCAGTGAACCTGAAGGCCACATTGGTCCTCTTAAAAAGTCAAACCTTTTACACAACAGGAAAAAAAATTTTGAAAGCATCATCACATCTTTTCATCAACAGACAAATCACTTTCGGAAACAACTTGGTTCGGGAAAAGGCAAAATGAAATTCTCTCCTGTCCTCTTTGAAGAGGAAAAAACAACAACCAAACTGGATAACTAACTGAGACCGTGTGAGGCAATTGCCAGCTTCTACTGCAGGGTGCAGTGTTCTAGAGCATTTTTCCACTTATTTCAAAGAGACCCCCCAATAGATGTAAACGAGATTTCTGATTTCTGCTGATATTTCTCAACATATCTATAGAAACGTTAATAGAAAGAAAAAAAAAACTACCCAAATCCAATAAATATTTTTTTTGTTGGGATATAAAATCAAAGACATACCATAATAATACATTGATTAATAATACTGATTTTTGTTTTTTCGCTATCAGAATACATAGGCTGAAATAACACCCAATACATAGGCAAATGAAAGTTGAATGGCATATTTCGACTTCTACACCATCTAATAAAAAGTAGATTGGAGTAGAAATGGTTAAACTTTGTTGTACAGACTAGCTCTCATACATTTCCTTATTCATCGCCATCTTGAAACAAATATATATATATATAAACAAATATAAAACACCATATTTGGCCAACATAGTCTCATTGAGAGACAATCTTTGAGAACAATCAGTATGGATACCTTACGGGCTTTAATGCTGAGAGGAACTGAGCACTTATGGACCTGTCCGGAGTACAATGGTATTGTTGCCCAGGACAAGTGACAAGTAACAAGTCTCATTCAGTTTAACTACAACAACAAAAAAATAGAAGAAAAAAAAAAGGTTCAGAACTCATCAGGGTTCATACTGAACAGGAGATTTTTTTTTCCAAGACATTTCCAAGAGTTTTCAAGACCAGATTTATTTTTTTCCAAAACAAATAACGGGTCATTTCGGAAGAAAATTTGTTCTGGTGTAGTATTATTTTATTCAAAATGCGTAAAGTCGAGGCCTTCTAAACTTCGAGGGAATATTTTTACAATAGATCTTGTTAAAAATTTGTTTTGCCCAGACTTTTTCAAGAATTTTGCCAATTTCCTAAAATTTCAAGTTTTCTACGGCTTGGAAAATAAAAGCAAAGAGTTTTAGGAGTTTTCCAAGACCAGTACGAACCCTGACTCATCCTTCTACCCAAGCTGTCCGTCCGAGACATCCACCGGCCCCCAGTCCCGACGACGTCCGGTAACAACAGAATTATCATCATCCTTGTCATCGTCGCGGCCTTCACTGACATCACAGTCACGGAGCCCGTCCACCGAGATGGAGTCGGGCACGCTGGTCATAGAGTGCAGGGAGAGCCAAGCTGCCTGCATGCCTCGTCGCATGCTTGTCGTCATGCCCTGGCCATTCAGCAGGCCAGCCACGAAGGTCGAGGCCAAGCTGTGGGTGGGTGGGAGGGTTGGGGGAGGAGGTCGGGGGTCAATTTATTTTTGTAAAAATGCTTCACGCTTCACGTCCGCATCGACATAATTTAGATAATTTAGGTTTTGGTTGATTTCTATCATACCTCCTGTCAGAGTTAACCCAGTGATACAATTGTAATGATTTAACTCACTGAAGACGTTTCCCGTTAAAAACACAGGATTGCCCGTCAGTTCTGGGAAACGCGGGAACGTCATTATCGCAATATTGTGTCTATATAAAAATGCCACTAAAAGTACGGAATCTGGCTTAGACATGCGTAGCCATTTGTCTCTTTTCACAAAAAATTTCCTGGAAAACAGTCGATAACTTTTTGATCCAGAGCATTTATAGTTACGTGACTGTTACAACTGCTTGTGTGGCGTCTTTTATTTTTTTACTCATAAATTTTTTTAATATTGAATTTTATACCTTTTTTCAAATAATCATAATACATAAATAAGCTAGCAGAGATAGACACTTGTAGTTTGGTATGTTTATTGTTGTTGTGTGGTTCCTGATAGTGTCAATACGGCATTGCAATTGGTTAAATGGTTCAAATTTTATATAATTTTGAAAAAAAACAAAAAACCTTCAGTCTTCAGTGAGTTAAAACGGCATGGTGGTTTTAATCTGCCTGTCAGGGCCAACCCATTTTTTAAACTTCCGCTCTCAGGAACCAATGTCTTCTCCATGCTGTGGTGCCAATGGTCCTGGTTCAAATCCCAAATGGGGGTGAGGGTAAATGTAGGAGTAAATTCAACCAACTTGGCTCAGTTCTATTGGAAATGGACATTCAAATCGGAGACCTCGCCTCAAAAATAATCCACCGATCTCACTATAGGCATTCATAAATCTGTACTTCCCCTGGGTTCCTGATTTTATGGCTTGTACAGACAGTCATGATCAGGGTAGAAGGGGAATACTGATATAATGGGCATTCAAGGTACAGAGGCCTATGCGCCAGACCAAAATATCAGTCTTTTGAGTTTAAAGGGTAAAAATTAAAAAAGAAACATAATCACTGAATTCAGTGCTAGTTTTAGTTTTAATAAGGGTTTTACAGCACTTTCCAAGACAATAAGGTCATATAAGTGTCCAAGATTAGAGGTGTTGTATAAGAATAATATACACAAAAGGAAAAGAGGAGAGATAAGGTGGATAGATGAAAGGAAGGAGGCACCAAACCACACCAGGGCACCCACCAACCACCCACAAACACTGAATTTTCGCATCTCACAGAGACTCACAGCTTTGTAGATGAGATGATGATGATGATGATAATGATGATGATGAAGACATCGATGGAGATGGACTTGAAGCAGACAACAGATAAAATTCCCACACCCACCTGTCAAATAAATTGCTCTTATAGTATTTTGAATGTGTGTGTGTGTGTGTGTGTGTGTGTGTGTGTGTGTGTGTGTGTGTGTGCGTGTGCATGTGCGTGTGTGTGTGTGCGTGTATGCGTGCGTGCAAGCGTTCATGCATATATATATTATTATATATGTGTGTGAGTGTATATACCCTTAAAAGTGCACTGAAGATGGCCTTTTTTTCATCCTATTTCCGTCAGCAGCAATAACAATGAAATATATGAAGATGCGAAGCACAAGAATTTTTTTCTTAAAAGAAAAAACAAAAATTTCTATCACTGACCAGTCCCCAGCGCCGGACACACTGACCACTCGGGATATGTCCGAGTCTTTGTTGAGCTCCGGGAAATAAACAGCTGAAAAGTGACCACTCTGTGGGGCAAAAAGACAAAGGTGGACTCTTATATTTCAAAATACAGGACCCAGGGCATTTGTAGTTCACAGCCAATGGGCACAAAAATTGCCACTTTTTTTCCCTTTTTTTTTTTTGGCAAAGGAACATCCACACATCAATACATATAATGGTTTCTTAATTTAAGGAAACTGCAAGACAGGCCGACAGGCAGACAGTCCACAGACCTCAAAATATAATTAGGTCAAGTAAGTGCAGAAGATTAGAGGTATTACAAGAGAGAAACAAACAAAAGAAGGAGGAGAGACCAGGACGAAAGATAGTTTGATACGAAACAAGAAGCAAACCACACCAGAGCACCCGACTGCCATCCAACACCTTCAACTCTAAAGCAACATTTTTTCCCCCTCCAGTTCTAACCAGGCTAAACGGAAAACAAGTTAAGACTACACAAACATTGGAGTCCCCAACCTGATTCCCCGTTTGGACTTCTCTGTAGACATCCACCCCTTGGCGCTCATACTCATAGGACCTTATGCAGTCGCGAGCCCCGTACAACCTTACTAAAACAAAAACAAAAAAAACACTGGAGGAAAGCAGAAGGAGCAGACCACAGGAGAGTACAGTACCCACAAACCCCCCTCAACATCAGCACAAGACCACATGGTGCTGTAGCAGCCTACCTGACCAGCCTTGAGGAGGTCGGAGAACGAGAGAGTCTCCGAGTTGTGTGGACACCTGTGACACAGCACCACGCCGTGTCGACCCAGCGTCAGCAACACACAGGGGATGTGTCGCAACAGGTCTCGACACAGCGGTACACACGTTTCAATGATGTCACTCGTGCTCCAATTCTCAGACACCACAGCATCTGCGAAAGCCAATATGAAATGTAAGTTCTTATCATTAGTGGTCGGATGATTACGGTTTTGGACCCTCAACACAATAATTATCATATATTATTATCATCATTATTATTACACTTATAATCATTGTTTTAGTTATTAATAATATTATAATACCTATTATATTTTTTTATTATTATTATCATTATCATTATTATTATTATTATTATTATTGTTCTTCTTCTTATTATTTTTATTATAATACCTATTATAATTACATTTTTGTTGCTATTATCATTACTACTATTACTAAAATTATCATTATACAAGCACAAGCAATAGACACAGGAACAGCACTTCTCCCAAATGAGCTTTATACAACAAATCATTGTCTATTCTCTGTATAGGGACGTCATCAGGATTTCATTAAAATACCTGAAAATTTACGAAGGTACATTTGAAACCAAAAAAAAGATTAAAAGACACAACTAAAATGGGGAGAAAATCATTGGGGAAAAACGACATCTCTGTCTGTAGTCGTAAATCTATCACAGTAATCACCATCTTTGTACTTCACACTTTGATTTGAGAGGTACATTGACACAATAACTGTCCTTTAGTACAAAACAAATTGCGAGATAGACAGGTACAACAGAGGGAGGGAAGAAAAGTAGAACTTACAAGTGATTCCCTCCAATCACTCTCATGATTTTAGTAATAATTGGCAACTTTTTTATGCAAATCTTACCAGGGTTCTTCTAAAGATTTTTAATTTTTTAAAAACATCAGAGAGCTCCAATTTTATCATTTCTGGTGCTCATATGACCTTATGCAGTTGCGAGCGCTGTAAAACCTCTATACCAAAACTAAACCCCCACACAGCTGAGCTTGTTTACCCACGGCTGCAGTCTCATGTCTTACTGTTAATGGACTCATGGTCTAGGTTTGGAGAAATTGTTCTAACATATATATACACCTTGGTGTTGATTTTATAAGAACATCTTGAATTAGAGACATGGATTCAACTTTTGATTGAGGGAATTATCTTTATGATCAAACTACTAAGATAAAATAGGGATGGGAGCATGGACAAAGTAAAGACTATGGTGTGACAGCGGTGCTATCGGTTGACCATCGGAAAT
This sequence comes from Aplysia californica, assembly GCF_000002075.1. Lineage (NCBI taxonomy): Eukaryota > Metazoa > Mollusca > Gastropoda > Aplysiida > Aplysiidae > Aplysia > Aplysia californica. The sequence continues at coordinate 141,297 of NW_004798231.1, read as the reverse complement.
ACACATTTATCCTACATCGTCCTGATGTTGGGTGATCATCGGTTTCCGATAGTGTGTGGGAACCCGACATCGTCCTGATGGTGGATTGTCATCGGTTTCCGATGGTAAGTCGGTATCCATCATCGCACCGATGGTGGGTTGTCATCGGAAACCGATGGTAAGTCGGTATCCATCATCGCGCCGATGGTAGGTTGTCATCGGAAACCGATGGTAAGTCAGTATACAACATCGCACCGATGGTGGGTTGTCATCAGAAACCGATGGTAAGTCGGTATACATCATCGCACCGATGGTGGGTTGTCATCGGAAACCGATGGTAAGACGGTATCCATCATCGCGCCAATGGTGGGTTGTCATCGGAAACCGATGGTAAGACGGTATCCATCATCGCGCCAATGGTGGGTTGTCATCGGTTTCCGATGGTGTGTCGATATCCTTCATCGCGCCGATGGTGGGTTGTCATCGGAAACCGATGGTAAGTCGGTATACAACATCGCGCCGATGGTGGGTTGTCATCGGTTTCCGAAGGTGTGTCGGTATCCATCATCGCGCCGATGGTGGATTGTCATCGGTTTCCGAAGGTGTGTCGGTATCCATCATCGCGCCAATGGTGGATTGTCATCGGAAACCGATGGTAAGTCGGTATACATCATCGCGCCGATGGTGGGTTGTCATCGGAAACCGATGGTAAGTCGGTATCCATCATCGTGCCGATGGTGAGTTGTCATCGGAAACCGATGGTAAGTCGGTATCCATCATCGTGCCGATGGTGGGTTGTCATCGGAAACCGATGGTAAGTCGGCATCCATCATAGCGCCGATGGTGGGTTGTCATCGGTTTCCGATGGTGTGTCGGTATCCTTCATCGCGCCGATGGTGGGTTTTTATTGGAAACCGATGGTAAGTCGGTATACATCATAGCGCCGATGGTGGGTTGTCATCGGAAACCGATGGTAAGTCGGTATCCATCATCGTGCCGATGGTGGGCTGTCATCGGAAACCGATGGTAAGTCGGTATCCATCATCGTGCCGATGGTGGGTTGTCATCGGAAACCGATGGTAAGTCGGCATCCATCATCGCGCCGATGGTGGGTTGTCATCGGTTTCCGATTGTGTGTCGGTATCCTTCATCGCGCCGATGGTGGGTTGTCATCGGTTTCCGAAGGTGTGTCGGTATCCATCATCGTGCCGATGGTGAGTTGTCATCGGAAACCGATGGTAAGTCGGCATCCATCATCGTGCCGATGGTGGGTTGTCATCGGAAACCGATGGTAAGTCGGCATCCATCATCGCGCCGATGGTGGGTTGTCATCGGTTTCCGAAGGTGTGTCGGTATCCATCATCGTGCCGATGGTGAGTTGTCATCGGAAACCGATGGTAAGTCGGTATCCATCATCGCGCCGATGGTGGGTTGTCATCGGTTTCCGATGGTAAGTCGGTATCCATCATCGTGCCGATGGTGAGTTGTCATCGGAAACCGATGGTAAGTCGGTATCCATCATCGTGCCGATGGTGGGTTGTCATCGGTTTCCGAAGGTGTGTCGGTATCCATCATCGTGCCGATGGTGAGTTGTCATCGGAAACCGATGGTAAGTTGGTATCCATCATCGCGCCGATGGTGGGTTGTCATCGGTTTCCGATGGTAAGTCGGTATCCATCATCGTGCCGATGGTGGGTTGTCATCGGAAACCGATGGTGTGTCGGTATCCATCATCGTGCCGATGGTGGGTTGTCATCGGAAACCGATGGTAAGTCGGTATCCAACATCGTGCCGATGGTGGGTTGTCATCGGAAACCGATGGTAAGTCGGCATCCAACATCGTGCCGATGGTGGGTTGTCATCGGAAACCGATGGTAAGTCGGCATCCATCATCGCGCCGATGGTGGGTTGTCATCGGTTTCCGAAGGTGTGTCGGTATCCATCATCGTGCCGATGGTGAGTTGTCATCGGAAACCGATGGTAAGTTGGTATCCATCATCGCGCCGATGGTGGGTTGTCATCGGTTTCCGATGGTAAGTCGGTATCCATCATCGCGCCGATGGTGGGTTGTCATCGGAAACCGATGGTGTGTCGGTATCCATCATCGTGCCGATGGTGGGTTGTCATCGGAAACCGATGGTAAGTCGGTATCCATCATCGTGCCGATGGTGGGTTGTCATCGGAAACCGATGGTAAGTCGGAATCCATCATCGCACCGATGGTGGGTTGTCATCGGAAACTATTATGACAAACTTCAGTTTTGACCTAAAAATTAATATTTTGACCTGCCATTTACTTTGAAATTTTATATTAAATGAAAGTTTCCTCATAATATGTATCTGTGTACATGTTTTTAATGTTTATCAACTCTGGAAAGCCCTCAGTGCAAAATGCTCGGAAAAGATGTGTCTTTTAAAATATGCAAAAAAGTTCATTTTGAAATTTTGCACCTTGTGAAGGGTTTTCTCAGAGCCACACACATTTGAGACCACAGAACCATTATTCTGTAACCTACAATTATGTTGTGACCGAAACCAACGCTGACCACCTGTTGCAAATTGGACAGATTTTCTCACTTTCCAACTCATCTCATAATAACTATGTTAGCAACATCCATAGATTTACACCAATACACCAATTCTATAAGATTTAGTGTACAGTTATTATTATTCATCACCTTTAATAATAACACATAATTTTTCAGTACTGTAAAAGTCTAAGAATCAAAATCAATAAATAAAAAAATATAATATAATATATATAAATAATAATGAATGAATAAATAAATAAATAAATAAATGAGTAATGGAATAAACAAATAAATTAATAAAAAAATTAATTAATTAATTAATTAATAACCTCACCAAGGGTATCATCTTGCCCCAGATTTTGCCTCATTGACTTCCACATGGTGACGAGTTCCCCCAGGTTGGGAGTGACCAGACTCAGGTGTTTCCAGGCCTCTGACAGGAAAGGTTTACGCGACATGACCTGCAAGTCTGTCGGTTCAAACCACACTGAAAGACAGAATCAATATATATATAGATCTAGTCAAACTTTCTCTACCCGTCAAAGACATTCACCCGTACAAACGACCATTTCCCACGTCCTGCCTTACGGTTTGTTTGTTTTTTTGCTGCTTTTTATTATTTTTTTATTTTTTTGGGAGGGGGGGGGGGGGGGTTCAATTATATCATCATGACACTGTCTAAAACATCCACCTGTCTAAAATAACCACTTTTCTCCTTAGTAATGAGTGGCCGTCATGGACAATTTCGACAGAATGTTGTAAGGTGGGAATTCAACATTTGTGTTTGAGCCTGAAAAATGGTTGACGTTTTTATGATAAAAGGGGTTCTAATGGAAAATTTAATGCTGAACAGTGTTTTTTTTAATTTTTCAGGTATCTTTTAAGTAGTTTTGAGACATTGCACGTTTTGTGATGTAGGGTTTTAAAAAAAGTAGGCTACAATTTTTAAATACCAGCCAACAATTCTAGAAATACTGAAGTAACTGACAATGCCACAAAGGCCAAACAGACCTGGGACATCATGACGGGAACAACTCAGAACGACCTCCCCGATGACCCGAGCCGAGAAGTTTCCGTCCAGGATCACTAAGGGAGGTGAGCGGGCCAGCTCTTGCTGCAAGGACTTGATCTGGGGGGAGAGATTATTGCATTTAGGCACACAGGGAAAAACAACCCCAGAGTTTAAACAGAGAATTACAATTGCAACATGATGAGTCAACAAAAAAATTGAAAAAGTAACATCCATTTGGAAAGGACAATACAAAGATACAAAAAAAAGTATTCTATGAAGTACCATATTCCCCAGTCTCAATAAAAGGGAGAAGCATGGACCGTTAATGAAGAAGATTACAGCTTTCGAAATGAAATGCTATAGAAGAGCTTTAAGAATACCATGGTCCGAGCTCATATGATGTTATACAGTTGCTAGAGCTGAAAAACTATTACAAAACACACAATATCCTGGCCAAAGAAAATAAAAATTGAAAAAGCACTATAAAAAATAGGTTTAGAAACACCAAACTCCTCCAGAACGTAATGAAACAAAAACTGAACTACTTTGAGTATATCATATCACACACCATGATTCACTCGAGAAACATATTTTAGAAGCAAAAGTAAAGGGTAAGAGAGGAAGAGGGAGACCTAAAAGAATATGGGAAAGGACAGAAACCTGGCATGGAACCAACACAGGAGACCGAGCATTTCATTGCAGAAAGATCCAAGAAGCAATGTCCAACCACTGAAAAAGCTCAGAAAAAGCTGAAAAAAAGAAGATCCAACGGCATGGGTTAAAAACTCAGCCCCCTTCAATATTAAGGATAATATCAAATACCATTACAGTTTAGTTTTAGTAAACACTTTACAGCACTTTAGTTGTAGTAAGTTTTTACGGCGCTCGCAACTGCATAAGGTCAGATGAGCGCCAAGGGGTGGATGTCAATAGAGAAGTCCAAACGGGGAATCAGGCTTACTCTGCTTACCTCTCTAGTCTCAACAGTACAAAATCTGCTTCGACTATCAAGGCACCCTGGAAATAGCAGTTCACAAGAGAGTGACAAACATACAAAAGAAGTAGAGGAAAAATGACGATAGTAAGGATGAGGAAAGAAAAAGAAGCAGTTCCCCCTACGTTGTTACGGCACAGTATGAGCATGACATAGATAAATCAGCCCAGTTACAATTGTACAAGGCAATCCTTCTGGCGAGATCCAGCTCCTCATATTTATTAGTTTTAATTAGCATTTTACGCAGCAAGCAACACAATAAGGTCACGTATGTGCCAAAGATTAGAGGTGTTATAAAAGAGTAAGTCTAGTTTAGCAAGAGATTTATGGCACTTTCAACACAATAAGTGCCAAAGATTAAAGGTGTTACAAGAGAGTAACAAACACAAAAAAGGAGGAGAGGTAAAGACAATTCATGCTTGATAGGCATAGGAGCAAAACACACCAGAGCACCCATCGACCACCTACACACCTTTATTCCCCGAGAACCAACTTGCAAGACTTAAACACAACACCCCTTCTTCATCTAAATCACATCTGGGTTTTGTTCCTACTCACCAAGTCCTGGTCAAACTGTGCATTGATGTCCATGTCCCCGACCCCAAACAGCAGCTGACCGGAGGAGCCCAGCACCGGGCAGTAGGAGGCAGTCGACGCTCCAGAGACACGCAGCACAGAGTGCAAGTCCTGCAAGCAAAATGACATAAACAATTACAATAACCACATAATAATAATAACAATAATAACAATAACCATATAATAATAATCAAAATATAAATAAAATAATAATAACAATCATCATCATCATTAAAATATATAATATTATAATAATAATAATAATAGTAATAATAATAATAATAATAATAATAATAATAATAAAAATAATAATAATGACAACAACAACAACAACAACAATAATAATAATAATAATAATAATATGTGAGGCATCGTGATGAAATCAGGCGCTCGTTAAAATTCAGCATTTGGAGAAACAGGCATTTTTTCATAAGTTTGGAAATTTTTATCTCATTTTTTTTTAGCTCAACACCTTTTATGTCCATATAAAAACACATTTCCATGTGAATTTTACTGAAAAACGTTGCTTAATGGTAAAAAATATGTAAAATTTCAGTTTTCAAGGAGTCTCAAGCTATAGAAGTTACCAAACTTTAGCGGCCATTTTCTCGCTAATTTTACCTCTAAAACCATGCAACCCCTAACCACCTTCAATCGCAAAATTTCAATTTCTATTCAAGATAGATGGGTGCTCTTTTCATAGTTAGCAAGGCAAATGAATAAGCTTTCAGATGATACCAATAACTCCACTGACAGACAATTAACAGCACTGAAAGTATACTGTTGGTTAATTTGGGTAATCAACATAATAATCAAAAACAAAACAGGAAAAGAAAAGAAGTGGGCTCTCCCAGTGGTACCCTCAATCACTCACTATAATAATTATGATAATGATAACGACAATATAAGATTAATGATGAAAATATTAATCATAATAATCATAAAAATAATCATTCCAGACTCAAAACTCAAACCCATCACCTTGCAGTTGCAAATCAGGCAGCCTAACTCTAACCAGTTAGAAAAGAGCTGCTGTGTAGTGTACACAAAGGCAACATTTTATCAGGAAAGTTTTAAGAAGCTGGGGACGAGGGGGGGGGGGGGGGAGAAGCAAGACAGAAACAACAGAAGGAAACAAAAGAAGGAAACAAAAGAAGGAAACAAAAGAAGCCGCACCGACCACTAGCGCACTTCAACCACCAGCTTCACCCCAGAGCAGATGAATACGTACTAGGCAAACACTGAGAGGAAAGTAGAAGCAGCAGATCCCACAAGAGCCTAAAGGTCTCTCTATAGTCGAATCTCAGCCTTCCTCTCTTTCTCCGCGCCCCCCCCCCCTCCGGGGTTCCATCTTGTTGCAACTGTCTCAAATTATTAACCCTTAGAGCCCTTGCAACCAGTACACCAGTGGCGCGTAAAGCTGCCAGTGTGCCTAACCATCTGTACACCGAAGAGCAAGACCCCATCCCCAACTCAGCCCGCCTGAGACAAAACACGAACAGAAAACAGCATTTACTACACAAGACATTATTGATTATTTTGAAGATCTTTTTGAATTATATGCTGGTAATAATGACAAGGACTACCCCGAATGGGATATGGAATGTGATTCTGACGATCATATGAATGTTAGTAATATATCGCTCAGGAGCTCAGGCCGAGGGGCATGGTAGCCTCAGGAGGTCAGGACTCGAAGGGTTAAATAAAACATCATTTTTTTCACGCAATGAAAGCAAAGAGCCTGGCTATTACATCATGGCGTGCTTACCATGTGGGAACAGTTGGCGAAGAAAGCGGCGGCTCCGGCGTCATTGCCCACCACCGACACAAACACGGGACTCATCTGCAGACGGCTCAGGCAGTCGGCCAGGTTTCTCCCCACACCCCCGAACGACTGCATCACCTTGCCAGCGTACGTTCCTCCGTCAAGCTGTAGTGAAGAAGAGAGAGAGAGAGAAACCGCATAAAACATCAAATTCACCCACATTTGTCTTCACCTACATTAAAAATATAAGATTTCACAGATAACATCCGGTAAGACTGGGCAACAAGTACTTTCACAACAAGGTTGTATTAAAAACCTCAACAGATGAAATTTACATTGGAAATGTGTGGAAAAGTCCGAGAAAAAACACGAGATAAAAATTTTAAAAAACAATACTTTGTCATTGACTTAATTTGTTTGTTTGTCAGAGTGTCTTTGCCTGTCTGTTAGTCCTGACGTTGAGTTAAATTTCTCCTAGTCCTAGTGTGAGTGACACACTTCAAAGCAGCCAAGGACACAGAGAGTATACCTTACACTTTTTGCATTGATTCTAATCTATCTTTGTTCTTTACGCCCGCCATCAACATGCCTGTCAGGGCCACCCAGGGCTGAGAGAAATACAATGTCCCAATCCAAGCAGAAAGACCAAGCTGCTCAATAAAAATTCTCCACAGATAACAATCAAACTCAGGTCTTCTTGTGTGCGATGGCAAAGCGCCTAACAGCTACACCACAGACATCAAGCTAGCTGCTCCTGTTTTAGGGTGAGGCCACATTACAAGTGAGAGAGCGGGGCTGAGCAGGAACAAGAAGAAATATAACAGATATTTCTGTTTGATTGACCATACTATGAGCAGTTCCAACGTGAATCTCGTTAACTTTGAGTGAGACAATACTTCGCTATGTTTCTTCTCACTTCCCGCTTGGCCTGGCTCATTCTGAGACCACCCATATTTCAGTGTTGGCAGATTTCAACACCCCCCCATGCTGTCTAGACATCTCCACGTGCTCCACATGAGTCTCGAAAATTACTCACCTCATCTCTTGAATCATGTTTCTGACCCACGGGCTAGCCAACACTCCAGTTTTTACCTCAGCTGTTTCCCACTAGCTTGCTGCTTATTTCCCGCTATAGAAAAGCAGCTCATAGTATGGCCACCCCCAAGTTTATGGCTCATCGCTTGGTTCACGCTAGCTTCAGCTCTCGCTTGTAATGTGGCCTCACACTTACCCATTTTAATGTGAAAGTCAACACTCCTTTCAGCCCTTTGACAGTTAGGGTTTGTTTCTTGTTTGTGATCTTCCTGTCTCTTCCTCTACATTAACTCTTTATCTCCAGCAAGCTGCTCCCAGCAGCTCGCAGTCGGAACCCCTGTCCACCATCAATAATTTATTAATAGAGGCACCAGCCATCCATGTCCAAGTGCTGTTTTAGCCAACGGAACCCCTGTGCCAGTGGGCACATTCTTTTAAGACGACTTCGACATCAAATTACTTTTCGGCAATAGCCCGAAAGCAGGTTACTTTTATCGGGAGTTCATTCATTTGATTGAAGAACTATCAAAATAGGTTGACTTGCTTTGACTTAATGACCCATTAGTGGCGTTTTTGTCATTTTTAGATCGCCACACAAAAACCACCACCGCACCTTAAAGTCCTCGTCCACAAGCTTCACACTGAGGTCACTCAGGGTCGCTCCCAGGACAACCTGAGGAAAAGTACAAAGGTAAAAGGTCAGGTCGTAACATGTGCAGTATTTTCATTGTTTTTGAGTATATGAGTTGATCATAGACGAGTTGAACACTGATGAGTCGAACATTGATGACCTGAACACATCAGTGATCATGATTCACCATTCATTTCTTTGCTCAAAGTGCTTTGCACTCTCATTGAAACCTAAAAGTCAATCGGTTTCAGCTACTAGGCCTCGTAGTCCCAATAAAGGTTACCTTCAACCTTCATTATTCGTTAGACTGGGAGATCTGAATTTCATATGAATTTTTCTACAAAGTATAGAAGAATTCTATTTCCCATCCCCGAAAACTGATATTAAAAATACTATGGGAAAAAATATACTCAGGACACAACCCCGAAAATGATAACAAAAGTACTACGGGAAAACACATATTCAGGACACAACCAGAAATAAACCACACACAAAAGAGTTCTTAACTTTTAAGAGTATGTAAGAGTTTTACGGCACTAACAACACAAACAGGTCTCATAGTTGTAGAATATAGAGTAACATACAAATAAAAAGGAGGAGAGAGAACAGATATAAAGATTATAAAAGATAGGAAAGTAGGAGCAAACCACACCAGAGCAGCCGCCAACCACCAACAAACAAAGCAGACCATACAATACGCAAAAAAATCATAAAAAGAAAGCTGAACCTACAGGCCTACCAGGTATTTTGCCGTTCTCGTCTCTGCCCCGCCTACTGCTTGGTGATGAACGTCTGTCACCCCCACTGGGGGCGGAGCTTGGGGTTTCTGCAACACTTGAAGGCGGGGCGACCGGCTTTTGGTTCCATCTTGAGATGTCGCGGGCTCTTCTGAGCTGTGACAGGCAATTTGCGATGCCTGCCGCCACTTTCGCGTTGTTCTGCACCAAGGCAATGTCTTTGTACTTGAGTTAAGGCAAATGCTAAATCTTGTATTCATCTTAAATTTGAAAGCACAGGGGAAGGGGAGGGGTGTGGACGGAGAAAGAGACTGACAGACAGACAGACAGACAGACAGAGGGAGGGAGAGAGAGAGAGAGAGAGAGAGAGAGAATGAGAGACAGAGAGGGAGAGAGGCGGGGAACAAAAACATTCAAGAAGCTAAGCGAGAGGTCAGCGGTCAAGGATACTGGACTTGAGGGAATGACCACTGGTCAGCTCATTGACCCTACTCAGGACATAAGGGGTCACATCTCGCCCAGACACGCCCTCCAGTCTGGAAGCAAAACAAGAACAATTAACATTCCGAAAGAATAAACAACCTTTAAAGTTTGACGTGCATTGGGGGGAAAGTAAAAGTATCATCTAAAAATATTGCTACCTACATCTTTTAAAAATACAAAAATACTCTACCCGTGCATCGGGCCAAGATGGTCGGCACTGGCCAAGTAACGCCCCCCCCCCTCCCCCCCCTACTCCCCCTCAAACCCTTAACATACACTTTTCCCCATTTAATACATTCAAGTTATTTAAAGAAGATTTGCGACAATAGTGTCAGAAATGTTCAGTGAAGATCTCTATCTATTTATTGACGCAACTCCTGTTGACTTATGGGTTTCTTTCTCATATTTATTATTTGCGAATCCAGTCTTGAAAGTTCATAATTTTTCTTTGTTCTAGTAAGAGTGTTACAGCACTTGAAATACAATTATGTCATACAAGCGCCAAATATTAGAGGTGTTACAAGAGAGTAACAAACACAAAAAAGCCAGGAGGAGAGATGGGGATAGTAGATGTTTGATAGAAAAGAAGGAGCAAGCAAACCACACCAGAGCACCCGACAACCACCCACTAACTTTTGTTCAGTATCAGCAGGTCCGTGAGGAGCAGTGCTACTAAAAGACAATGAATGCATTATATTTTGTGACACAAAAACAGACTTCCTTGCTCAAACCCTCAAAATGTATCAAATATTACTTTTTTGGGTAGACTGGTTGGCAGCTACGCAATTAAAAACTTACGACAGTCTTTTCAGTCTCACCTTGCCAGCTCAACAGCCTCATCTATGGCATCCTGGATTACTTCCCCTGTCACAGCGTGCTCTTTCGGGATGGGGACGGCAATAAGGATGCCACTTGTCAGGCCTAGCTGCAAACTTGTATCTGAAAATAGACGGGAGTGTGAAAACTCTGTGGTTTCTTCATTGTGTTAGTTTGCGCAAGTATGAGAGTGTGGGTTTGGGTTTAATATGTGTGTACAAAACATTTTTTTTCCCTTTAAGTTGCGCTGTAGAACAGAGTCAAATGGAGTTACATAATTTCCCTGTGACAGCAACTATATAACTGTTTTAGTAGAGGTTTTACGCCTCTCACAACTTCATAACGTCATATGAGCGCCAAGGGGTGGATATCAACAGAGAAGTCCTTACAGGGAATCAGACTTACTCTGCTCACCTCTCTAGCTTCAACAGCACAAAGTCTGCTTCGACTATCAAGGCACCCCGGAAATAGCGGGTCACAAGAGTGTGAAAAACACACAAGAGAAGCAGAGGAAAATGACGATAGTAAGGATTAGAAAAGAAAAAGCAGCAGTTCCCTGTTGTAGTTCAGGCATAGTTATTAGCATGACATTGTTGGATCAGCCCATTTACAATTTTACTGTGCATTAGAACGAGAAATGTCCCCCCTTTTGGAATGACCTAACAGCACTTCAGTCAGTGGCACCACCCCGGGGGGGTCGATATAACTGTAGCAGCTTGCCTTTGAGTTGAAGCTTGAGTAGACAGACATAGTCACATTGACACAATCACCATCATTTAGTGATGGAAAAAACAAAAAAAACAAGACAAGCAGACACAGAAACTGGGAACGTAAAGAAGTAGGACCTAGGACACATGCCCTCAAGCAACCCACTGATAGTTGGTAAATTCATCTTGCAAAGAATTGAGAAAATCAGGAAATCACAAGGAAACCACAGGGATTCTGTGAAAATAACTGAAAATTTAAGAAGTTGCATTAGCAAACAAAACCAAAAAAAACAAAACAATAGACATCTAAAAAGGTTAAAAGGGGTAAAACAGTTCACAAATTCTGAGAATAACAAACGGAATTTTATTGACAATAACTGAAGTTTTAGTACAGGTTTTACGGTGCTCGCAACTGCATAATGTCATATTATGAGCGCCAGAAGATTAGAGGTGTTACAAGAGAGTAACAAACATAAAAAAGAAGAATAAAAGATAAGGACGATAGATGTTAGATAGGAAAGAAAAAGCAAACCACACTAGAGCACCAGCCAACCACCCACTAATAACTGAAATAACAGGGGGAAAAAAATCGAAAACCAGCTTACTAATCATCCGAGCTGCCTCCATGTGGCCAACAACTTTGTGTGGGGACAAATAGCCGCTGTCGCGAGTGAAAAAAGCTGGGAAGCTTCGAGTCTTTCCGAATGTGGCCACGTTCACACCCTGGGTTTCCTGATATAGAAGGAGACATTGTCACCTTACTACTCTAAGAAGGCTGCTCCCTTTCAAGTAACAAGAGCTAAGTAAAATCAAAACATATATAAATTTGCTTGAAGAGCGGGGGAGGATTCAAGAAGAAAAAGACTGCATATGAATGCCAACACTGTAGAAGAGTTTTGCAGCATGTGCAATACAATTAGGTCATATAAGTGCCCAAGGTTAGAGGTATTACAAGACAGTATCATACACCAAAAAGTAGGAGGAGAGATAAGACGACAGATTTTTTATATGACAGAGGGAGCAAACCCCACCAGAGCACTCCCTAACACCCGTAATATCTTAATCTTTTTAGGACTGTCATACAAAATATGTGCACAGCCTTTAGATTTTCATTCATTTGATCTTGCTCTGACGTATATCAAAAGTTTCTTGTTTCAGTATAATTTTTTTCATTGTTTTTTTTTTTCTCAAATATCTCTCTACGTTAGTGTAATGTAGACAAAGAGTTGAACTTGTCCAAGATGATCATGCATTGTCGAGGAGCAAAGTGGTCTTCTCAGACAGTAGATCCTCTTGAACAATGATGTAACAATGTCATTATGTCTATAATAATCAAAGTCAAAATTGTCCAAGACAGCCCCATATCGTTGAGAAGAAAAGTGGTAAACTTAGACAGGTGATCTTCTAGAAGCGTCATTATGATAATTAACACTTTGCCGTCACATCTCGCTGATCGGCGATGTTTACTACTCAGTTTCTTTGAATTTTTCCCAAAATGCCTTTGCCTTTGATGGCAAGGGTTTTTACTATATGAGCCTTGTGAAGGCAAAGTGTTGAGGTGGGTGGTTGGCGGGTGCTCTGGTGTGGTTTGCTTCTTCTTTCCTATCAAACGTCTATCGTCCTGATCTCTCCTCCTTCTATTTTGTGTTTGTTCCTCTCTTGTAACACCTCTAATCTTCGGCACTTATATGACCTTATTGTGTTGCAAGTGCCGTAAAACTCTTTACTAAAACTTTTTTTTTTTAAAGTGTTGAGCGGAAAGGCGGTGGGGGGAGGGGAGTCGGACATGGCCATTTGCGCAGGTGGTTGTCTTGGACAGGTGGCCGTTAAGAGCAGGTTTGACTGTAATTCTTTGCACAGGATATATGAAGCTCATTCAGAATTCATCATCCGAAAGGTTAACCCTAAAAACAAAAACAGGCATTCAGAAAATGACAGAGGAACTGACCAGATACTCCAGTGTCTTTGGAATGTCCAGTATTGACTTGACCCCTGCTGAGACCACAGTGACCGGCGTACGGCCCAGTTCAGTGAGGTCAGCGCTCACGTCGAAGCCTGTCGAGTTTGTATTGTTTTTAGTAAGAGTTTAACAGCGTTTGTACACAATAAGGTCACATAGGTGCCAAAGATTAGAGGTATTACAAGAGAGTAACAAACACAAAAAAGAAGGAGGAGAGATAAGAATGATAGATGTTTGATAGGAAAGAAGGAGCAATCCACACCAAAGCACCCACTAAACACCCAAGCTTGTATAGCTTTTTAAAAATTCCACTTTCATTGAGGCCAGATGTTCATGCTTGTAAGGACCAACCTAGATGGATTGAGTTAGTGCATCCCCGCAGAAAAATGACAACACTCAAAAAGATATCTTCCCCATAATATCGCTACCCCAGTGCTTTCTTGTAGTACCTCCATTTTTAATAACAGTGAAAAGAGTTTATCACAAAGAGTGAGCAGAAGAAGATGTCACATTTTCACTGTTTAAAAAAATGGAGATACGACAAAACAGCACTGAAGTAGCGATACATTGATCAACCTCATGACTTTAGCATGCTAGGTGAGAAATCTTACCGCTACACCAGACACTGTTGAAAAATCAGAGAGTGGAAACTTCGTTACAAAGGGAAAAACACAAGGACACTGTTATCTTCACAGATGAAAAATTAGTACTCCAAGCTTTGGAAAACATGAACTTCGAAAGCCCAGCCTGCCTATCAGTGGCTCAAACAATTAACACTTTCATGCAGACCTATGCCGTCGACCTGACTTTACAATGGATACCTGGCCCCATCAACATCACAGGAAACAACAGAGCAAACACCCTTGCCCAGAAGGGATCATCACAAAAACAACCTCAAAACCCAGTATCACAACAGACAGTCAAGGTCCTTACCAAATGCAACACCAGTGAACAGCGGCTGAATGGATGGGCATTGGACAAAACTGGTAGAGCTGTATTAATAAACATGACTGCTCCCAACTCAAGAGATGCACTAAATTCCCTACACAACACATCCCATTGAGTTCCTACCTAAATAGGATCTGCAAGGATACCCCACCTGACTGCCCGCTGTGTGACTGCCAGGATGAAACAGTATCACACCATCTCTTTTCCCGCCGCGCACTTAACAACCCGTGTAGCACCTACCTACCTGCCTCCCCCCGATATCGGAAATACTTTATATAGCAACAAAACACAGCTGATAAAAACCTGTAAATTCTTTGCCATATCGACAAGCCAAAGGGCTAGAACCCAGATGGCTGCTGGATCTGAAAAGTAAAGTAAAGTAAACCACTACACCACATGCTGGTGAAAAATCAGAGAGTGGAAACTTCGTTACAAGAGGAAAAAACCAACACTCACTTGTCTCAGCTCCTCTGTGAACGCCTCCTATCCCCCCTGTGGCAAAAATGGGCACACCTGCCATGTGAGCACCAATCATTGTCCCCGAGACCGTGGTACCTCCGCTAAGGCCCTGAATAAGACCAAAAAAAGAAAGGAAAAAAAAAGAAATTGAAATTACACTTGTTCTCAACACTTTTATGCCAGAACTCAAAACGAACATTAAACGTCTCAATACCTTGAACGTCAAGAAATCAGTTGTTTGTTTTTTTAACAAAGAGTTTCAGTGTTTTGGTAAAAAGACACCAAAAAATGTGTTTAAGACAAAGCACAATAATTTAAGTAGCCAAAAAAAAGGAGGAAAAATTTTTAATGACAGTTTTATTTATCTTTTAAGGAATGTTTATTTTAAAATGACAAGTGCAAAACAACTCAAACAATAGCATAAAACTACCTTCTGCAATATCATCACAATCTTCAACCTTTGACCTCCATCTCACCTGACCAAGCACAAAGGCTAGATCTCTCCGAGATATCTTCCACAGACCCGTATCTTGTTCTGACAAAAATTGTAGTTCCTCATCGCTCACTCCTGTTAAAAAAAAAAACAAGAAAAGAAAAGAAAAAAAAAACACTTTAAACATTTTTCAAAGCAATTTCTGTCATATACAGTCAAGCACACACCTTCCCTATGTTAGAAACTTCCTAGCAGAATCAGCTGGACAGCAAGCAAAAGAAAACAATGGCATAATGTGCACTAAGTAAGGTTAATCTAAGAAGCACCAGGCTCTTCACATTGGAGATTCTGAGACATACTACAGATCCCTAGCGCCCCAAACTTTTTTGTTATCAAAACTGAAAATGAATTGGCCCACAACACACAAGTAAGATATACAATGAACAAGTAGAGCTCAAGTTTCTACAAAACTTATCAAAAATAGTCAGAATTATAAATATCAGGAACATGAAAACCATCCGTGTCCTTTTTAGTTTTAGTAGAGGTTTTACGGCTCTCACAACCCATCCATGTCCACTTAAACCCAAAACAACAAACCAGGTACTAGGTGAGTCAAGTCAAAGTCTGGTTTACGATTAGTTGAAATGACAACACCAACATTTTACCAAAACATTGATGAGGGACAAAAATTACAACGGAAAAAGTACAATTAGCAGACCACAAAGCAGCCCCTGGCATAGTCAAAAACAAAAAAGCAAAAAGTAACTAGTCAAAACCATATTTGTTCCATTTTAGTTTAGTAAGAATCTTACGGCACTTGCAACACTGAATATGTTATATAAAAGCCGAAGATTTGAGGTGTTACTGAAGAGTAACGTACAAGGGAAAGAATTAGGTGAGCTAAAGAAGATGGATGTTTGATGGGAAAGAAAAAGCAAACCACACCGGAGCATCCATCAACCACCCATTATTCCTCCCACAAAAACCAGAGACCCCATCCTCAGGGCTCCTGATTCTTTCTGCAGCCTTCCTACTGCTACTCCTTGGGTCCTTCTTACTGCTGTCTTCCAGCCACACCCCTAATCTTCTGGTAAGAAAAACCTATACCTAGCCTTCTCGCACAAAGAGCGAAAAATCTCGGAGGTCGCGTGTGCAAGTTGCGCACGTTAAAGATCCCTTGGTGGTCCAAAATCGAGAAGAGTAGACTTCGGCCGCCACCTGGGCAAAATTCAAAATTTCCTACCAACTGAAAATGTTTGGTGTGTCCCGTGCGCTCATATGACCTTATGCAGTTGCTAGCGCCAAAAAACACTTACCCAAAATTTTTTTAAACACCAAAAACAACCCAGAGAGGACCACTCACCCACACAGAGTTTCCCTCTGAGAACAGCAACTGTGGCAGGCACGGCCCCGGCATCTCGTACACACGTCTCGACACCAACTGCGGTACTGTACACACAAGACACAAAACAGCATTAGCGAGGATCATCGTTTTCATAAGAGTTTTACGGCACTTGCAACACGATAAGGTCATATAAGTGCCGAAGATTAGAGGTGTTACAAGGGAGTAACAAAATCAAAAAAGAAAGAGGAGAGATAAGGACGATAGATGTTTGACAGGAAAGAAGGAGCAAACCACACCAGAGCACCCTCCAACCACCCACTGCGAAGATCAGAAGATGTCATGGGGGGAAAAAAGAAGAAGCACAATGAAGGTAAAAGGTATCAGTAGCCGGTTCCAGAGTTCATTGCATTACAACAAACCTACAATTGAACCTGTTCAAGACAACTAACCATTGCCGTGTGTGATTGTCTGGAACAGGAAGTCATTGGAGCAAGTTTAAATGTATGTTGCCATGTCACTGGCATATTAAATTAATGTGATGTACATCAGTATCATAGCTGATGCATCAAAAGCAGGCAGCTATCATAATTATTACACACCTTTTATTTTAAGATAATTTCAATTTCAACATTAATTTTTCTATATACGTAAAAAGGTGGTACCGAAGAAATGCTTGAACCTGTACTTATGGATTTTATAATTAGTAAGTAGTTTTAACATTTTAAAATGATAACTGATATAAACATTTATTTCAAGATAGAGTCCCCAAGAGAGGGAGGGGGGCATAGAACCACCTGAGAACATGATCTGGAAGCAGATCTCAGATAGATGGGGCAACTGGCTTGAGGCACAGATAATTGCCCAGAACAAGAGATTGTAGATAGACAATCTGATCAGGTCATCAAGACTGTCCAATTAAAGCTCATTGTTATTGTACCATCTAACCCTACGGGAAATTTTTTTAAATCAGAAGTTTCCTGTTCAATGAGACAGAGCGCACTCACCTGTAATTGTGCGGGTGCGGCATGCCATGGGTTATGATCGTGCTCTCGAGGGCTACAACTGGTCTTCGAGAAGCCACTGCTTCTGATACTTCCTCTGAAACCCGTAAAAAATCTGGCAAGGAAAAAAATGGGATTGCATTAACCATTAATCACTATCACAATTTTCCATACCCCGAATACATTATTTTTTAACCCGTGAAAACATGAGGCAAAGCTCTTCAAATTTGCTGCAGGGCTACGTAAAGTGCAGGAAGCACAGTTCACCATTTGAGTAATTTCATTATTTATTAGAGTAAAGAGTAGCACATCGACATAATATAGTGGTAAATATGACACACCAGTGGCAATCTTTACCCATAAACAGCATTTGTTCACCAAATTTATATGAGATAATACAATATCCTTTGGTAATCCTCAATTGAAAGAAATTGTTCATCCTCGCATCAGTTTCTGCTGCATAGAATATAAAAACCTAAAAGCATTCATAACATCATCCACACATTTCCATCCTCTCAACATACCCACAACACCCACTCTGCCTCTGCCTCCCTCCCTCCCTCCCCTCCCCTCCTCTCTCTCTCTCTCTCTCTCCCTCTCCCTCTCCCTCTCCCTCTCCCTCTCCCTCTCTCTCTCTCTCTCTCTCTCTCTCTCTCTCTCTCACTCAATGCTATTTGAGAAACTTATTCTTCTTGGACCAACAGCTAACAGTACAGCTATTCTCAATGCTCACAGTTTAAAACTTTTTTCAAGATACCCTTGGTGGTTCTATAACAATTTTATTTAAAAGGACAGTAACCCTAATAAGTTGTCCTATTTTCTTACAAAAAAGAGAGCAAATCTGAGAAATTTCTAGTCTTGCGTCAGTCCCTTATTGTAGAGAGACTATGAAATATCCAGCGAAAAGTGACTGTAGCCAACTCACCTGGCATGGCACTTCCGCAGGTCATGGAAGATTGATGTCTAAGGGCCACTGGCAAAACAGTCTCACGCACCCTCCCCCGTGCCACTGGGGTCAAGGCTGACCATGCCAGAAGAGCTCGGGGCAGCCCACATTTTGCTGTCCACTGCAGCATCTTGTTGGGTTTAAGAACCTGAAATGGAAAGGAATAAGGACGCTCACCACCATTCATTTTACACACATATGTGTACCAACACTCATACAAACAAATTCAAACACACCTGAAGCTGAAAACAGATTCCTCGATGAGATGAGATCTCAGTCTCAATCCTTTTTCCAGTTTTTCTTAAAATACATTTTGCTAGGATTTGAAACTCAACTCAAAATTGACCAAACGGCACCTGTGCATTGTGCTAACTGTGGTCTTTTCACTGCTTTAGGGGTTAAACTGCATGCAGTATTTTTTGCTACAGATCACAAATACACTAAAGCCGCTAAAACTGTCACAAATCAGATAGTGATTTTCAAGAAAATTTCAAACTTAACTGCAAAATATCAAATTATAGGTTAAAACAGGGGGGGCATGCCATTGATTCTTTTTTTTTCAACACTAAAACTATTAGTTTGTGACGGAAATAAAATTGATTTTCGTGTTCAGCACATATAGTAGAACTGGACAACTGGTAGCTAAGTGTGAGACGGGAGGGAAAGTAAAAGAGAATGCAAGTGGCTATTCTCCTGCGTTGCACCGGTAAATAGATCGATGGCTATTCTTCGGCGTCAACTCTATAACTTTTCACATAGATCTTCACTTCTCCACAGCTTTCATCTCCTCTGTCAGCACGTTATGGCCTTTCACAAACACTCATCAGGGTCGGCATTTTTTCAGAATGCGATTCACCATATGTGGACATGCAGCCTCTACTCAATGAAAGCTCCAGTGACGGAAGAAAGAGGAAATTCTGTGTCAGAGGTGACAGCACCAGAGTGCCAACAACCCTCAGTCACAACCAGAAGTACAAGAAGACGCATCTGGCACTGAACTCAGTTGCAACAATAATGGCCATAACATGCCAAAAGGGGAGATGGAAAGCTGTGGAGAAGCGACATGTGTAACTATAATGTGACACTATAGAAAAGCCATCGGTCTTCCATTGACTGGCGCGACACCGGAGAATGGGGACTTGCAAAGACAAAATACCATTAGATCTAGTAGTTGCGTGCAAATATATATGAGCCAAATTAACACAAATTTCCACTAACAACATAATGCATAATGAATGAACAATGAACCTTGTAATTGGTCCTATCGCTAGGCTGACACTGCTAGAGGCTGGAACTTGATACTTGATTGAGTTGAATTTGAATTGCTCTTATTTTTAGTGTTATGGCCCGGTTACGCATAATGATAAATTGTACAAAAATTGGACGATCTAGCGATCATACGATAAATCATTAGACAGATGTAACCACAAAATTGTACAAAATTTGGACAAGTGGACGATGGTTTGAAGACTCAAGTCGAGAAATCAAGGGCTTCCTGATATTTTTCATGCGATCACGTTCAGATTTGGGGGAAGACGCCCTGTGAAGTTGTATCACTTTGAAATTTGCCGCCGGGCAGGGTTAAACTTGGGGCGCAAAATTTTAAAAATAATTATCGCATCTTAAAACAGATTTCATAATTCGGAATCAGCATCTCAAAATAAACAAAGTAGCTCGAATGGAACTTGATTTGAGGCGGAATTATGTAAATTTTAGTAATTTTATTATTTAATTGATCGTCAGTGGTGAAGTGCATCAAGGTCACTCGGTGCGTTGCACGTCTGCAGTCAAGTCAAAGCTTCTCTTTCTACCTGGGCCAACCTTTTCTAAAGACACTGTTCTGCTCTATATCAAAATGTGCTGGGGAGGGGGTGGGGCTCTCGAGATCTAAAGGTACAGTGTTCGCCTTTCATTCACTAGGTCCCGAGCTCGAAATCTTCACATTGACTTTGAGTGCTGGCAAATCGCTATTGTCGCAAAGAGACATCTTTATGACGAGGAATCTCCTCGATCGAAAGAAAACTGGATGATAGAATGATAGATCTAGATTGAAAGGTGTAAACAGACAACACAGTTCGATAAAACGGACAGTTCTCGGATGTATATATACGACGAATCTGATACATTTTATCGTTCAGTGTAACCGGGATCGGAGTCTCTTCTGGAATAAGTTTTATTAATTAAATCGGCTACATAAATATAGTCTAGATCTAATATTGCGACTGTCAATATCTCTCTCTTTTTTTTTTTACTTAGACTTAGAGGGTTTACGGAGCTCGCAACTGAAGGTCATATGAGCGCCAAGGGGTGGGTGTCAACAGAGAAGTCTTTACAGGGAATCAGACTTAGACTGCTCACCTCTCTAGCTTCAACAAGGTCTGCTTCGACTATCAAGGCACCCCAAAATAGCAGGTCACAAGAGAGTGACAAACATAAAAGAAATAGAGGAAAATGACAATAGTAAGAATCAGGAAAGAAAAAGCAGCAGTTCCCTGTTGTAGATCAGGCACAGTTATGAGCGTGACATGAGTCAGCCCATTTACACATCGGCGATTTTGTAGTTTCGTTCATTAAAATTAAAGTCAAGAGTAGGGGGGTTCTGACCGAATAAAAATATTTTATCCTAATTTGATGTTTTGCAGTTAGGTTGCATCCCTACTCTTTGTGTAGCCTATTTCAAATAGATCTAGATCTAGATCTAGAATCTAGATCTAGAATCTAAATCTAGAATCTAGAGTAGAATCTATATATATCTAGATCTAGATCTATATTATTCTAGTATATTTGGTAATCAAGACTTCTGGATTTCTTCTCTGAATGTGAACAAATGGATCGTGGACTTTAACGAACGGAACTACAAGATCACCTACAATTCTACTATGCTTGAACGAGAAATGCCCCCCCCCCCCCCTTTTGAGAATGGCCTAAAGACACTTCAGTCAGTGGCACTGCCCCGCCGGGGGGAAATCTCTCTCTACTCTAGACTCTAGATTTAGATCGAGATTCTAGATCTACTAATGGCAAACACAACAACTTCAAATACCGTTTTCAGCTTGTCTTGCTTGGTAGTTTGTTAGAAAAACATCGACATAACATAAGCCTATGGGAACAATGATGATGATGATGAGGAACAAAGGATGCAATCTGAAGAAAGCGTGTCAATACGGGTCGCAGATCAGTCAGTGCTAGCAGCAGCAGCTGGGCCAGCAGTAAGCAGTGCGTGCCTCTAATAAGCTCGTTTCGTTAAACGTCGACATCCAAATTTCCATTCCACTTTTTAGTGTCAGGTCTCGTTCCTTGAGCGATTTTCTCGCCTTCAACTTCCTTTTCCCTCGAAGACCACGAGTGGTAAGACACGTTTTTCCACTCAGACAGAAAATTCCACTTGAAATTGGCCTTGTTAGCTAATTTTAAAACATAATTGCTTGTAATTTTGCGCCCATCAAATCAATTTATTCTGTACAATTATTAATTGTATACTCTCACCGTGTCTTTTTTCAGTGCGGTTTGTTAAACCAGTCTTCAGTCGTCCTGACGAAACAGCACAGCAAAAATGGTTGCCCAGAAGAAAGCGGTAAGAAATGCACCATTTCAGACAGTTAACCTTGGTAGAAAATGAGATTTGGGTTTCCTAACTGTATGAATGGTAAAGCCTAAGTGCCAATAACTTTTACAGTTGACTTTTACAGTTGCACTGCTTTTCAGTCTTATGTCCAAAAGTGCTGGAATGACTCAACAGTAGTAGGCTAAGTAGGCACCTGCTGCAGCGGGGCGGGGCAGTAGATCTAGATCTACCAGAATCCCCCCCCATTATATTCTGTGCATCAAACATAGTCACACACAGCTAAAAGTAGGCTAATGGGTGTCGAGTAATTAGTTGAGTCAAAAGTCATTACGGCCAGCACAAGATTATCCCTTAACGTTGGGGTGTGCCCCACTGAGTGAAACACCCTGGATTGGTCCAGTGCACACTACTACGCGATTATTAGCCTAGACATAGTGAGGCATTGTAATAGACTGTTGACCCTGTAACATGGGTCTCAATATTCCGCTATTTAGTGGATTTCCGCTGCCGGCATTTCCTCCGCTAACGTGACAGCGGGCCAATCAGAAATAGAGTAGCTGGGAGCAGAGTGACTGCCAGACCTCGGGAATTGCCAGGGAATTTGAAAAAAATCGCATAGACGCGGGAAAGTACATAAAAGATCTCGAATATTAATTGAAAACCAAATCCGATGTCTTTAAGTTCATTTTTGCCGGTCGCTATTGTGATATTAATAAGGCTTTTCCCGGTCTGAGAGTACGTTTCACGCGAACTGGCGGCAAGCGGAATTGTATGTGACACGGGTTCGCCTCGGGAAGATTGAAGAATACCGGACCACTCGTACATTATTGCGTGAGAAAGTGGGGAGGGGGGTCTCCCCCCTGACAAAATTTTAAGGAATAGATCTACCGGTCCGAGATTCTCCATTGAGAGATATTAAAAGGCCACCTCTATTCTCACCCGGTGTGAGAATAGTGCAGGCGAGTCTTGTGGCTATTCTCACCCGGTGCGCGTTCACCCTAAACCACAGAATTCTACACTGTGATAACAGAAAAATTGTAGAATTCTGTGCCGTGAACAAACGTTCCATTACAATTGTAGCCTACTAAAAGCGTACAGTTTTGTCTGTGGGCAGTGGAGAGAGAGAGGAGTAGCGCGAGAATTTCCGGGCAAAACAAATTTATTTACTTTTGTGTTTTAACATCATTTTTTAACTTTGTTTTGGTCAAAAGTCTGATAACGCAACATTTGTAGTATGCAGGTTCTGCATTACAGCCGTGGTGTCGCCTTGAAAATAATGTTTGTCACTGCTGTCGCTTGTGGGGGCAAAAAAAAAAGAAAAGAAAGTTATGCAAGCGCCTTGTCGGGCTCATCATTGTGACCGGTCAATGAACCTGAGCGCTGTGAAGTGCAGGACTCCGGAATGAGGGGAGATGTTGATTTTTTTTTAAAGATACACTGGGGGGTGGGGAGGGGCTGGACCAACACCAGAGGACAAAAAAAGAAAAGAAATTGGAAGCAAATTTTAATGTTTAAAATTTTGATTACTACTAGATATCTAGATCTACAGCTCTCTGCAAAGTAAAGTGAGCGTTGGTGCATGCCTTGTGTGTAATCGAGATCCGTCGTAACTACTCGTAAGCGTGTTAATGAACTTAGGGCAGGGGCCTAAGTGTTCGCGTTTCATTGGATGGGTGACAGTAAATTATGTCTCTCTATGTTTTAGCTTTTTGTTCAAGATTTGCAGATTTTCAGTGTCACTGCATCTTGCCCTCCCCCAGTTCTTACACCTCTCACACTGAATAGGTTTACTTGAGCTATACAAGTTATTACTCTACTTTGAGTTTGAGCATTAATTTTCTCTTTCACGTTTATTATATATGAATCATTAGACCCATACTTGTTCAAGTTCATGACAGTCGATATTCTGGTTCTAGGCCTTTTCTCGGGCTCAAAACAAGATTCATTTTTATGTTTATATAGATCTAGATATCTAGATCTGTATGGTAAGGTAAAATATGTCGCACAAGACCACAGTGCGCCACCACTTTCTATACCTAATCAAGATTGTAAATATTTGGTAAGTGACTCACTTGAAATTATCTTCCAAACCCTCAAACTGGTATGAAATAACCTTGCTTTGATAAATCGATGGTTTCTATTTCAACATTCTAGGGTCCAACGGTATAATAATAGTGGGTGTCTCGCCAAAATGGGTTTCTGTCCCGATCAAGTGGAAAGTTCCTCCTTTTTATAAATTCTGAGTTGAGACCCATGCTGTAGTGTAAGAGAAGTGGCCGTCTTGGGCGGGACTGATCTAGATCTAAGTGAAAAAAACAGCTTTTTTTATGCAATCCCAAGAGTGGAACAGTGGTGTCCTTTTCCGATCACCAGTATTCAGTATGTCAGTATAGATTTGATCCTCAACATGACCTTAAAAACCTGTGTGTAGTACATTTTACGTATCAGCTTACAATACAAGGAGGCCTGGTGTGTTGCTGGTGGTGGTTACATTGAGCACAGCACTTGTAGAACATGAAATAAAAATTTGAAGGTGCCGTATGTATAATACATGTGTCGAATCTGGTTTTCTATTGGGGTTTTTTTTTTTTTTTTAAATTTGCGTATTCTTTTTTAATCCCCCTGTACTGTAGATAAAAGTCCCCCAAATTTTTGCAACAAAACATTCCTAAGACTCTTGTTTGTCAATGAACTTTTTATTTTTAGATTTAAAAGCCATCAGATAAAATTTGATTTTCTCATTGTCATTGCTTCACCAGTGACACTGTCACTGATATGGTTAACCACCATTATGTCTAGACAATGTGAGAATGTCGCCTAAAAGAAGCCAACATTTTTCAGAGCTTCATCAATTTATTTGTTTACTTTTTTACTTTTTTTTTTTTTTTTTGCTTGTCAACAGAAAAAGACCGCGGACAACATCAATGCCCGTCTGGCTTTGGCAGTGAAGTCCGGTAAATATGTGCTGGGCTACAGACAAACTTTGAAGACCCTGAGGGCAGGCACTGCCAAGCTGGTGATCATTGCCAACAACACTCCCCCACTCAGGTACCATTGCTTGTTTGTTGGTTGTTTGTTTTTGTTTTTTTTTTGGGGGGGGGTATGACAAGGCTAACAGACAATTTCCTTTGAGTTTATGCCAGGTGTTCCTTGGTTGATGTGCTTATTTTTCAGTGGGGCGTTTTGAGATTTGTTCTTGTGGGGGTAGATGTGGTTTTCCCAACCAAGGTAAATGTTTGAGGTCGGAAATCCCTTTCAAAGGATATTTAATGCATATGGTGAGTTCAGGATAGACATTCGTTTCTTTAAAATTCCGAATTGATAGTATTCTTCTTTCTTTTCTTTTTTCCATCCTGATTTAATCCCTGCCGAACTAAATTATCGTTGCCTTGTAAGAGAAATGGGACTTTCTATCTTATGGTCTAAATGTTATGCTGCAGGATAAATTCTGGGTATAAGATTCTAACATGTTTGTTGAGCATTTCATGTGATTTAAAACTTCGGAGCCGCATTATTTTTTTGCGGTAAAGATGAAGTTTTCCATATTCTCATGTTTTTTGCTCTCTTTTTGAAGCTGATGAGCAAGCAGTATGGTAAGAAGCCAAAGGGTACACATTCTTTTGCTGTCTATGGTCCTGATAATCACAAGTTATGGTCTTCAAGATGTCTGCGTTGATAATGTTAGTGCTTTACTCCTGGTTGAGTAGCTGTTGTATTTTTGTGTGAACTTGTTAACACGTGTCCAAACATGACTCAACACTTTTTCTTTTCAGTTACTTTGTGGGTCATGTTTTTTTAGATAAATTATATTGTTATCCCTGTGCTGAGACTGCGGTGGTTTTCTTTTCTAAAGATAATGTCCATGCTCTTGGGGTGGTTTTTATTGTTTTATTATTCTTAGCCTCTTATTTTTTGGTTTGGGCACTTCTTTTCCATGTATTTTCTCCTTGAGGAGGAACTGTTTTCGTTTAGGTATTCTGATTCATTTTCAGTATATGTCTAGAAGACTGTTGATGGTTGGCGGGTGCTGTGGTGTGCCCTTTTTCTGTCAAACATCTATCCTCCTTACCTCTCCTTCCCCTTTTGGATGTTACTCTATAGTAACACGTAATCTTCTGTACTTCATGTGACTTGTGTTTCAAGAGCAATAGAAACTTACAGTGGTCTCTCTCTCTCTTTCTCTCTGTGCAAGCGGTTGGCGTGTGCCCGGGTGTGGTTAGCTCCTTCTTTCCTGTCACTGTCACACACACCAATCGTCTTGATCTCTCCTTTTTGTTACTCTCTTGTAACACGTCTTATCTTCAGCACTCACATGACCTAATTGTGGTGCTAGTGCCATAAAACTTTTTTTTAAGTTTCTCTTATTTATTATTAGACAACTGACGTTAAACCTGTGTGTTGCAGGAAATCCGAGATTGAGTACTACGCTATGTTGGCCAAGACTGGAGTTCACCACTATGCTGGCAACAACATTGAGCTCGGCACTGCCTGTGGAAAATACTTTCGCTGCTGCACCCTGTCCATCACCAACCCTGGTATGTGTACAAGACTAGAGTGTTACGCCCTACTTTTGCTTCTTATTGTGTAAATTGGAGGGGGTCGGGGGGCTTTTGTATTTCATTGTCATAGAGGTATTGTTACCTTGTTTATCCGGGTTTCCATAATTTTTTTGTAAAGCTCTAAGTTTGGAATGTATTCGGAATGTGTGGTATTGAAATTCACACCGTGGTTTTAGTCGGCAATTCCATGGGTGCTGGCACTCTTTGCCAGAGAGCCCTTCCATGCTGCCGTACAGTATAAGCAATGGTACAGTCTTTCTGTGGTGGGAACTCAACCTGCCATGGAAATATTACTCATTGGACATGTCAATTATTCTATTGCAGTTGGCTACTGGTTTTCATTGAACATCAGGCTTATGGTGCTCACCCAGACCTTGTATTTATTACTTATACACCACTTTGTCTGCATGCAGACAACTACACCTTTACAAAGTCATTGAAAATATTATATTTTTTTTTACTTCCTGTAGTTTTATTTTATCAGGTCGTGAACATTGCCTTGTTTTCTGAAGCAAATATCTAGTTCTACCAGATCAATTTAGCTATGGTGGTGCGATTCAGAAAATGAAATTAAACTAAAGCTGTTTTGATCCATTGAATTACCCTTCACGTAAATTTCAATTTAAACCAGGGTTTGTTAAAATTCAAGACTTTTTTTCAGGGGAGGGGATTCTCCAAAAAATTTCGGAATTCTGAATATTTTTTATTTTTTTTATTGCCGACGATTGTACTGTTGCATTGTGGATTTGTACAATTTCTTGCTTTGGGAAAGTGGGTGTGGACAAACTATTGATGCACTGCACTTGAAAGAGTTACACACACACTACCATTTCTCCTCCTACTTGAACATGAGAACATGAACACATGCAGGGAAAAGAATTACTGCTTGACCATCAAACAATAACATTGGTCTGACGTGTAGAGGCATTCATTGTAATTTATGTAATGTAAGTATTTAGATGAATGTTGGCTTCTGTATCATGTTTGTTACCTTGTGAAATATAACCTTATTGTAATTTTTTTATTATTCAAAACTCTCTCTCAGGGACTACGTTTTTTAAGTTAAAAACGTAAATTTCTTCCCGGCTTCAGGGGGGCTGCGCCCTCAATCTATCTTGACATACTTATCTTGTTCTTTTCATGCACTGAATGGGGGATTTGCGTCCATGTGTTTCTCTTTATTTGAACAGCGAGTGATGTTCAACACTTTCTAACATTTGGGGGGGGGGGGTATTATATGAGAGCATTTTGGCTGTACTTAACTTACGGGTTTCTTTGTTTCTTTCTACAGGTGACTCCGACATCATCCGCAGTATGCCCACAGAGCAGCAGCCATCTTCATAACTTTGAAATAAAGTTGATGGTCGTTGATTAAATTAAACATCTGCATTTGTCTCATTTTTGTGATTGGTGTGATGGAAGGAAAATTGTGATTGGTCTGAATGTCTGGTGGGACTTTACCTTTACAAATGGAAGGGCTTCCACACTCGTGGGTTGCATAGAGATCTACCACTACCAATGAATTATTTATAACTTTTATTGCCGATTGGTTCTCCCGTGTAGACTTTCATTTACAAAGTCAAGTTTATATATCGATTTGTCTTGAGACAAGGTGCTGCTGACCTTGGTTCGAACCATAGTAGTAACTGGCTTTTGGCCTTGGTTGGGTTTTCATGGCCCTCATTTATCTTTTTCAGCTGAAGTGTTAAGTTACGCAAGGTCTCACCTCTTGTGTAATAAGATAAGCTACTGCCTTCGGGTTCAGCCACACTGGGTGGTCAGGGGGGAGTTTGATGGAGTGTGCCTGCTTGAAGTGAATGGATCAGAAAATTTATTGTTAATGTTTGGTCCCTGTTGCATTGGTGGGTTGGCTACTCTGATGTGGTTTGCTCCTTCTTTCCTATTATATCTATCGCTATCGGTGAATGGTTGGCGAATGCTTTGGTGTGGTTTGCTCCTTCTTTCCTATCGTACATCTGTCACTATCACTATGTGGTTGACAAATGCTCTGGTGTGGTTTTCTCCTTGCCTATCAAACATTCACCATCCTTTTCTCCATCCTTTTCTCCATCCTTTCCTTTTGTTTGTTTTATTTGTTGTTACTCTTTTAAAGGATGTTACTAGTAGGTCCTACTTCTTTACTTTCTCTCTGTTGGTTTTGTCTGTTACCTTTTGCCGCCACTAAATTGACCGTATTGGGTCGATGTGCTTCTCTGGAGCATACTCAAACTATAAACGCCTTCAACTTTAAATATTCAGCATTTGTTTGACCTTATTGTGTTGCAAGTGCTGTAACAGTAACACTAAAACACTTGCTAAACTGAATACAGTGGAAATTGGAAACCTTATATTACACGCCCGGTAATAACGTATTTTTTTTAATCCCCGTTTTTTCCTACTCTTTGTCTCTATTAAAAGTTATCGGCAATAACAACCTCATCGGACCCCAATCAGTTACAGGAGGGACAAAGGCTCGTTAACAATGTGTAAAATGTGAGAGGGTAATGCAGTGATGGAGCAAGCCCACACAACTGCAAGCACATGTAGTAGCGGGTGAAGTGAGAGAGGGCTGCGGTGTGCTGCAGACTTCAACTTCAATCTAACCTAACCCTAGTCTTGTTGGATCAGTCCACACAAGCTCACTTCCCTTGCATTTCTGATATAACAACTTTTTTCTCTGGTCCCACCATCCCTGTTCTATTGTGTATCAGTATCAGGTTTCCACTGTATTTAGGCACAGCAATACCCCTACTCTGACTCTTTTTGAAAATTGGATTTCCCCATCTCACCATACTTCATACATATTGTACTCAATGAGGCAAGCTGTTGTCTCCGATTGTGTCCTCTGAAATATCTAATTACACTTACTGAACTGCTCTAAAAAGATAGTGTCAGTATGACTCCATTACTACTACTACTATTACTTCACTATTCAGTGGGTGCACATATTGGGCAAGTGAAAGTTTACGGGACCTGGGCCTGCCATTTGGGATTTACTTATGCACATTAGGGATCTCCACTTTCTGTTGGTGGCTGTCATGACAATGTCATAGGCTACATACTCATCATATTTTTTAAAAGGGGGGTTTTTATCTCTAAAATGGAAAGCTCAAGAAGACCTTTTCCCATGTGGCACACCAGTGCCCTGTACTGTTAATAATTTCCTCATCAGGAATACAGTCCACTGCCGTACCTTTGAGTTGTCGGGGTAGTGAAATTTGAAATGTACATTTAAAGATCATCCTACGTTCAAATTAACCCTTTGGGAAAACTACATCGTATGAAGTAGAAGAGGTGCTGGGACCTAAGAGAAAAATCAAGACAAGCGAAGTTGATTTCACTTGTATGAATGTAGCCAATAAATACATGTAATAATCTATGCACTTTGTAACTCTTTACTTTAGTTTAGAAATTGGCAGACACACACATGGTTTGTAAGACTCCAATACATAATACATGTAGTCCAGTGCACTGGATGCAGTTAGAGTTAAACTGAGAGAGGCCTATTTATTACATCTATTCCAGTCAAAGGTTTGTTTTAGTAGAGGTTTTACGGCGCTCGCAACTACCTAAGGTCATGTGAGTGAGCGCCAAGGGATGGAAGTCGACTATCAAGGCACCCTGGAAAAAGCGGGTCACAAAAGAGTGTGACGAACATACAAAAAGTGGGTGGTTGGTGGGTGCTCCGGTGTGGCTTGCTTTTTCTTTCCTATCAAATATCTGTCGTCCTTATCTCCCCTCCTTCTTTTTTATGTTTGTTACTCTCTTGTAACACCTCTAATCTTCTGGCGCTCGTATGACCTTATGCAGTTGCGAGCGCCGTAAAACCTCTACTAAAACAAAACATACAAAAGAAGTAGAGCAAAATGATAATGGTAAGGATTAGGGGGGGGGAAAGCAGCAGTTCCCTGTTGTAGTTCAGACACAGTTATTATGATATGAGCATGACATTGTCGGATCAGCCCATTTACAGTGGGTCAGACCAGACCATCAATGATTTATTTATAGAGGCACCAGCCATCCATGTCCAGGTGCTGTTTTAGCCTCAAATTTACAGTGGGTGTCGCATTCAACGAGGTTGCCGGGACGGCTTGTTATCCTCGTTAGATACGACCTCTCTTTGAATGTGACGAATGCTAAAGAAAGGAAAGGAGACAAGCAGGCGCGGTTCGTCCATAGAGCACGGTCGTGCAGTGCCCCCAACATTTTTTAATGTTCTGTTACGTAAAACACCCACAGTAATAAAATAAAAGAATCCAGAAACAAACACTAGCCTAATATACATCTATTATATCAAAACAAGGTCCTCACAGGCGCCATAACTGTCATTTCTGTGTCTATAGCGCCGTAAAACATCTACTATACCATGCCAAAGTCCACGCTCTTTAGCTAAACATAATAGGATATTCAACAGTGTAACCTGACCTATAAATCGCTCTTGGGGATAATCCAACCGATGACGACACTCGTAGCGAGTTTGGCGGTACATTAATAATAAGACGGCACATTTCAAATGTGCTCCTGCCGAATAGTGCCGAAACATAGCCCGCAGTAGGCAGTCTAAAAATAAACGCCATAGACCGGGCACTATTCTTTGCCAAAATTATATGAGCCCCGGAGCAATCCAGGGGAGTGCTCAAGTGAATTGTGATTGGTTCATTGTCTGTCTTGCCACTATTTTAAAGTGACTCTGTGACCGTGAACCTGAGGGAGGTGAACGACAAACATGACGGTCCTATGAGTTGTGCCTTTGAATGGTTTTGTAGTGGAGTAGTGAACGTTATTACTTGAGTGTTCAGTTCCTATACAGTATGAACGAAATTGATGTTTAGCCAACAAACTAAATTAGTACTAGATTTAGAAATGAAAGCACGAGGTCCTCCCTCACCAACCCAAAGATCCTAAAATTATACATGTACATCGTTTCATTTACTCTGCCCTTGACTATCTTCAGAATGTGATACATGTACTATGTAGCTTAATTGTGCACGTCCACTTTTTAGCCCCACGAGCCGCCCCTGATGCACAGTATTTTCGTGAACCAGTGAACTCGTCACACTACGGTAAAGTTGTCGCAGCTGAAAAATACGTGTGTCGAGTTCACCGAAAAAAAAGTACCCAAAAAAAACGGTGAACTCGTCTCACCACCTCCACCACACCAGCCATCTTGTACCATTTTAGATTTGTTTTATTGCATACAGTAAGGACTTGCAAATTTTAACAGGTTTTATATATTGCGCCCCAAAATGTGTCCGTTTTCTCTTTAAAGTGTTGAAACAAAAAGGTTGACATGTGTAGATTCTGACTGAGGAAACTTTGGTTTCTTATTTGTAAAATATCATTAATTAACGGTTAGATCTAACATGTGTGGGTTTGCCTGCCAATCCACAGTGAACTCGCCACACGTTTTTATTTTTCACAAGTTGGAGTATGTGATGAGACAATTGGAGTATGTGATGAGATAACTGTGACGAGATCACTGGAGGTATGTGACGACTCCACGTGTGACCAGTCTATACTGGAAGCCGTAATTTTCACATGAAATGTTGTGTGTAGCCATGTCCCGAATTGGAGATAAAGATGCTGTTTACATCCTTATTGCACCCAATAGTCAAACCAGGAATGCTGTACATAATATATCCAAGGATTTTGGACGATATAGGCCCTACGTCAGTCTTACTCTTACGTGAGTATCACTTTTGAAAATTCTGGGTTTTTTTTCAGGTAGATCTAGATCTATATCTAGAATCTAGATCTAGCCTATAGAATCTGTCCCTGTCGTTTTATTCAAGAAAAATTCTGAAATCATGCAAACTGATCCCAAAAATGTGAAATTATGCGATTCTGTTAATTTTAACAAAGTGTGATAAAGGAAAATAATCGAAAATTATGCAAAAAATGATCAAATTTTGCTAAATTACGCGGGGTGCATAATACTACGGGGACTGTAGAATAGAACCATCCTGTTTTAATCAAATAACTGTCTAAATTACTGCAGTATTGACATTTTTATTTACCTCGCAACATTAATTTTTGTCTAGAAAACGTTATTTTCCCGTTTATAGAACTGCTACGCAGGCTAGTTTTATATAAAATAGGGGCCTACTAATCTAGATCTAGATCTAGATTTAGATCTATATCTAGATATATATATCTATCATGCGAAAATTGGGATTGTTTCCAGCACTTCTCGCTTCTCACACACATCTTGCATAGGCCTACGTGTAGGCTATTAGATCTAGATATCTACACAGCTCACCAATGACACTTTTAGTGGCAACATTTGTACATGAAATTAATTTTAAATTGGGCGCCTTAATTTTGAACTAAAGGTTCTCCATGGTTCAATCGATTAGATTCTAGAAAAAAAGTGGCGGACTTGCTTTTAAAAGCGATATTCCCCAAGCTGTAGTAAACCTTTTAAAATCTGTAGAAACCACCCACTTTAAAATTTTATGGAATTTTCTAGAATACATGCAGCTAACAGCTATGTATAATACAAAAAAATATTGATCAGTTAAGACATATGGATACACGATGCAACAGCTGGGGAGTCTATAATATGTTCCATAGTTTAGGAAATATTAACATTAAGTTGCGTAACGAATTTTCGACCCCCCCCCCCCCCCCAACCAGGGCAACTACTGACTGAAGTTGTCTTTAGGCCATTCCCAAAAGGGGGATATTAGCATGTTCTTAATTATGCGCAATGAAATTGTAAATGAGCCGATTTATCACATGTCATGCTCACACTGTGCACTGACAACATATAGGAGGAGTCAACTGCTGCTTTTTTCCCCCCTCATCCATACTATCGTCATTTTCCGCTACTTCTTGTGTCATGTTTGAATTATTTGTCACTCTCTTATGAAAGTAACTGCTCTTTCATGGGTGCCTGACTTTGCGCTGTTGAGGCTGGAAAGGTGAGCAGAGTTAGCCTGATTCTCCGTTAGGACTTCTGTATCTCTGTTGAACATCCACCCTTTGGCGCTCATATGTCCTTATGCAGTTGCAAGCGCCGTAAAACCTTACTAAAACAAAAACAACCCAAGAATTTTTGACTACATTATAGAGGTGTCATCTCTGGCTCGGCAGAGGTTGATCACGTGCTAGGACACACCATTGTTTACGGTCGCTAGCTGTCGTCATCCTCGTACACTCTGTCCCTCTGTCCTAGCCTAGGCTAGTCCGTGCCCCATGGAGCAGGTGCGCCTACTACTAGATATTACTACTTAACTAATAAGCTACTTGCTGAAGAGATGAGATTAGACATTATGACGGTATTACATATTTTATGCGCTCCTTGTCCTTTGATGTTCCAAGTTAAACCCAGATCTACAGTCGATCATGAAATTGCCCTTCACAAAGAGAGTTGATCAGATCGAATTAGTTTCTGATAAAAGTTCATTTTTTTTATAACGCTTGCCTCATTATAATTAAGTATATAATTTGACGTTTTTTCCCGTTGATTAAGTAGACTGCTATTCCTTAGAAACAGCAGATTTCTACTGGCTCCGTAATAACAGCAATAACGTAGATAAAAACACAGAGCCTTTACAGTACATATTTAATGTATAATGCCTCTATGTTTTAACAGTCTTTTCAATTTCAAACGTTTTGGAAAAATTCTTCCATCCAACTGATATATGAGCTAGATATAGATCTATGCCCCC
>NW_004798231.1:105814-107043 GCF_000002075.1 Aplysia californica | reverse complement strand
CCCCTCTGCTGGTCTTATCTGTCGTATGTAGTATTACATTTATAATAAGCTCGACGGGGCTCACCGAGACGAATGGCCGTTAAAAAAAATATAATACAACAAAAACAAACAAAATACCGGTACTCCTCTTGTTTTGCCTAAGATCAACAATAACAAACACATTACAGCTTCCAATACGATAGATATATACAACATGTATTCTTGCAGTGTTTTACACGTACAATGATCAATGATGATAAAATACACGTGTGATAATAATTTAGCACATTTATTCTTTTACTTTGCTTTAACTGACAACGCCTTCGTGCCGCAAAACTGTAGATCTACACGCGCGATATACTGTATAGGTTGTTTACCAGTTGCAAAATTTAGGCCAAGTGTGAATTGTTTTGTACTGTTCTCATATGACCGGAAATTAACCGGAAGGGCGGGGGCCTAGACATCGAGTGAGACAAACAAATTAATTCTCCTCCTTCTTCTTCTACTTCTACTTCAATTACAGCCACTATAATATGTCATTCTGGTCTCGAAGTGACGGGGACGCATAATCAATGAGTTCCTTTTTTTGCCCCCGCCACCAGCTAGGTCAATCGATAAAAGCAGGGCAACCCTCGCGCGGTTCAAAACACTGTTTGACGTCATAAGCAAAGCTCGTCAGGCCAGGGTGTTTTCTGACCTCATTTCCCAGCGCCAACCGGGCCACGCGATTGGCTGAAAAATGGGGTAGCCACGGCGTCCTTACGTTGTTTGTGACAGCGAGGCTGGCGTGATGACGCGCGCATGGAATGCCTCGTTCCGGTTCAAGGGTTGCCCTAGAAGAAGAAGAGGAAGCCGAGATACTCACAGCAGGGGGTTTGCTGGTCTAGGCAAAGGAGTGAAGAAGTGTAACTGTGTAACGATAGCCAGCTGCTACTTAGGGGAAGGAACACAGTCGGCCCATTGAAGATGTTGTTGTTGTTATTGTTGGGGGTGATGTTTTGTGACGCAATAACGTTCCAGGCTTTCAAAAACAGTTGATAAAGCACTTTAAAATATCGTCATAAAAAATGGCAATAACAATTAATTAAAGTGCTTTCTGTGTGCAAACAACGGTGTTTTGCAATTTGATGTTTGTGTCAATCACAAACTATTGTGTGGGGACAACTGTTTAGACAAAATACAAATTGCACAACGAAACCAAGAGCCAAAACAACGCCCAGACATACTATTCCCGCTCTTCATACCCCCCC
>NW_004798231.1:99680-101813 GCF_000002075.1 Aplysia californica | reverse complement strand
TCTGTTATTATTATTATTAATAATAATAATAATAAATAAATAGCATTTGTATAGCGTATATCCCCGCTCAACAGCAGGCTCTATGCGCTTTACACTATATTATTACCCCAGCAGACCACAGAACACTCCGAAAGATTCTCAGCTTCCCGGGAAGCATACAGTGCAAGCAGATGATTAAACGCTTAAACACTAACAAACTAACAAGATCTTTCGCTGTCTATAGCCGGGTACCCATTTCCACCTGGGTGAAGTTAAGCGGTTGCGAGCGCCGTAAAACCTCTACTAAAACTAAACTAAACTGGGTGAAGTGACAAAAATTAGTGTAAAGTGCCTTTCCCAAGGACACAAGGTCGGGTCCCTGATGGGGTTCGAACCCACGACCTTACGAGAGCCTAACCACTAGACCATCGTTGTTGTTTTTGTTGCTGTCCAGTTGTGTAGTTGTTGTTGTTGTCTCCCACGTTAAAAAAGAAAACCATTTTAAAAATGCATTTAAACAATTTCAAAACAGAGCTGCCATACCACCGTAAACCCCCACAGTGCCGGGTTCAGCGGTTAGTCCCATCTCCGTTTTAGCCTTTGAGCAAGGCAAATTTCTTCTCCCCCCCCCCCCCCAACAAAACCAAACATTGCAAAGCAATAAAAAGAAATTAATTGCAAAGTTGAATTTTGTATGGAGAGTTGGTGGGTACTCTGGTGTGGTTTGCTCCTTCTTACTAATCAAACATGTGATTTCGTCCTCTTCTTCCTTTCTTTGTATGTTACTGCTACTCTTTAGTACATATATTCATGTATCTCTTATAATCTTCGGCACTTATATAACGTATTTGTGTTGCAAGTGCCGTAAAACTCTTACTTCAGCCAAAGTCTGTATTGCGGGTGGTTTGCGGGTGCTCTGGAGTGGTTTGCTTCTTCTTTCCTATCAAACATCTATCGTCCTTATCTCCCCTCCTTCTTTTTTGTGTTTGTTACTCTCTTGTAACACCTCTAATCTTCGGCACTTATATAACCTTATTGTGTTGCAAGTGCCGTAAAACTCTTACTGAACTAAAACACCTCTAACCGCCTGGCGCTCATATGGCCTTATGCAGTTGCGAGCGCCCCCGTAAAACCTCTACTAAAACAACAAAGTCTGTATTGCATGACAAGTCCAATCTCTCTGGTTGGTTCAAGTTAAAGAAGGAAGTGAAAAGTTTCGCGTCGTGTTCCGGATTTGGAGCGTCAGTTTTCACAGGGAGACAAGCAAATAAAGAACGGTCTATGGACGCTGGTTGTAGCACGTAGCGGTACCGTAGGCTAGTTCACGTCACAGAACTAAACTGGGCATTGTATGATGATGACGTGACATGTGGAAGGCAGTTCATTGGGAGATCCGTATGAGTTACAGGCTTGATATTGGTACGGTAGTCAGGTTACATCAGGACGATCAGATTTCTGAGGAAAACTGTGAGCTTCAGTAGACCGTAGGCAGGCAATACACTGGGGGATGTTTATGAGCTGCAAACTTCCTAAACAAAAAAATAAAGAAAGAAGGAAAGAAATAAGAATGAATGAATGAATGAATGAATGAATGAATGAATGAATGAATGAATGAATGAATGAATGAATGAATGAATGAATGAATGAATAGGTTTTTAAAGGTATTTTCCAACACTGTAAGTAAGGTTATTTATTAAGAAGTGGGAACTCCGAATTAGACGGCCACTCTGATAGGACCGAGCCATATGAGAAACCCCGTGTAAAGAGCCTTTCCCTATATATATATATACATGTGTATATATATACATATTCCACGGTTAACACATAAATGTGTTTTCCTTTTACTACTTCAACAACAACATCAACAACAACAAAAACAGCAACAACAATAGCATCAATAGCAACAACAATAATAACAGCAACAACAGCAACAACAACAACAACAACAACAACAGCGGCAATGCGTATTAAAACAATAACCCCAGCAACAGCAACAACAACAACAACAGCAGCAACAACAACAACAACAGCAGCAATGCGTATTAAAACAATAACCCCAGCAACAGCAACAACAACAACAACAGCAGCAACAACAACAACAACAGCAGCAATGCGTATTAAAACAATAACCCCAGCAACAGCAACAACAACAAC
>NW_004798231.1:97590-99580 GCF_000002075.1 Aplysia californica | reverse complement strand
ATATATATTATATGTATAAAAGACGAGAGAGATTAGGACAAGAGATCTATATTACTATATTTGATAAGAAAGACATAGCAAGTCACACCAGAGCACCGGTCAACCACCACACGTTTTACCTTAGTACCTCAGTACCTCACTGCGACATAACGGTTGGCCTATGTTTTGTTGGTGAGTCGTGGACAATGAAAAGAAAAAGAAAACGGCAAAATTATACATGTGGCGTGCTGGTGCGGCAGGCTTCTCTTATTTGGTCGCTTTGAAGGACAAGCGGGCTAACCCAGATTTCGGGGCTTTCAAGAAATCTTGACCTACACCAAACGTGGGCATTGCCCTACCTGTATATTATGAGAAGTTTGGTTTTACTGGTGTGTATTTGTGTTTGATAATAGAGAAAACTCTCCTTGACTTTCAAAGAAACTGAACAAGGGGCAAAAACTTTACCTTCGATTTTCTCAAAACAGCATTTTTCGGGATAGCCCCCTTGTTTTTAAAAGCTGTGTTTAAAAGCGACCATTTTCATTTTACCCTATTTAGGGACAGTCGCGGCTTTATATGGGTGTAACGACGCATTTTTTAAACACTGCTTGGCTATTTATGGGGTACAGTCAAAGCTATTTCAACAGTCACTTGTCCAAGACAATTAAAGAAAAAAAAATATAATAAAATACAATCAAATAGAATAGTCCCCACTTCTTCTCACCCCCCCCCCAAAACAAATAAACAAACGAACGAAGGAACGAACGAACAAACAAACAAACCCAAGACCCGAGTACTTACGTACAACGTCACCTAAACTTGGATCACGGTCATTACATCAGTCGTGTGTTTTCCTGAAAAATACATTTCTAAGTGTCTCAAGACAGGAAATGAGATAGCAGGAGTCTTCTCGTCAAAGTCTCTGCTCTCTCTCTCTCTCTCTCTCTCTCTCTCTCTCTCTCTCTCTCTCTCTCTCTCTCTCTCTCTCTCACTTCCTCTCTCTCTGTCTCTCTTTCTCCTGCCCCCCCTTTCTTTCTTCAGTCTATTTCGATCTCTTTCTGTCCTGTTTTCTCCCTTCCTCCATCCCAGCCCCCCTCTCTCTCTCTCACTTCCCCCCCTATCCAAACACAATCACATTACACCAAACGCTATAAACAGTTCTAAAACCTACCTTCCGTTCATCTGATAATGAATTCCTTTATTCAATCTGTAGACCATTTCAATTCACAAATTTAATCTTTTCACAATCTCTCATTATTTCTTTTACTTCTCTCTGAACATGATATAATCTTTCAAAGTTCTGAAAGGACTGCCCGTTTTGCAAACTCAGTGTTCGTAACTACCAACAGTAGTCAAGATTGGCACCTTATGCAGTTGCGAGGGCCGGAGAACCTTACTAAAACTAAATACTAAATACGTGTAGTCAAGACCAGCACAAGCGATGGGTTATTTTTATTTGTGTGTGGTGTAGATCTAACCCTTTCCCCCCTCATTCCCAGGAGACCTTTCTTGGAAAAAACACTTTTTAAAGAAAGTGGCTCACCCGAAAAACTCTAGATCTATCCCTGTCGAATGTTTTGTTATGTCTGACCGAATTTTTTGCAGGGGCTTTCGAGCTTATGAGCGACCCAAAAACTACTCCAGCAGAAAATGCGGTTTCTGTGTCTATTATTATTATAACCTCATGCATGACTGCACACGTTTACTCGTCAAAACTGGTGAATAAACGAAACTGTTGTGTGACTAGCAGCAGGTATACCCAACGACGAGACAATTTTCGAAGGAAAAAGGACTGCTAATGACGTCATAACGTTACAGAGTGAAAAGAAAATCCCCGAGTTAACCCCACAGTAACGAACAATGACAATGACAATGAAAATGACAATCTTTATTCATCTCGCAGGGAGAAATTTGTCTTGGTCGTTAACAGTGGCAGTAGACGTTACAAAAGTTAGACTTAAAGGTGCACTCACGCAAACGCACAACAAGACAGGACATTAGGCCAAGTAAA
>NW_004798231.1:94948-96871 GCF_000002075.1 Aplysia californica | reverse complement strand
CCCCCCCCACAATAAACAATAAATAAAAAATAAATAAAAAATCAACAAACAGCCCTACACCACCAAAACAAATTACCAAACCACACAAGCAAACCCTCCTTTATTAGTAGCCCTGCTGTGTAGAACTAGATTTGGAAACGATCCATGTATGTTTGCTTTTTTAAATGTTCTCATCGACTCGATTTAGGTCTACTTCATTGGGGGAGCGAGCTTCTACCATGCTTGTCAAGGCTAACAATAATATTTCAACAGAAAGACTGATAGCCTACACGTACTCGATAAAACTTCTCCCAACTTGGGAGTCGATCTTACTTCTTTTGTGTGCCATGGCGAAGCGCCTACACATTATACCTCAAACGTCGGTAGATAATAGATAATGTTGACAACGAAACAAAAATCAAACTATAGTTTAGAACAACAGCCCCCCCCCCCCAAAAGCCCCAACAACAACAAAAAAAACAACAACAACCCAACCCCTCCCCCCCCCCCCCCCCTTGAACAAACCCAACACACACAAAAGACTCTCCTTCAAACAACAACAAAAAAACCCCCAACAAAACCCCAAGACACCCACAACAAACGTCCCATACCACCCCACCCAAAAAAGGGGACCCCCTCCCTCACAAACATCAATTTTCTTAAATAGGATGACCAAGCAGGATACCATGGTTGTAGGCCTACATTGTACCATTACCTATACGTTCTTATACTACGCCTAGACCACTACCAGTCTCAGAATTTCCCCGGAGAATGCCCATTACAATTCTCCGTAGTTCGAAGGAAAAATGGGTGCGACAAGCTGCTTACGAGAGGGAAACACAAAAAGTAGACTTACCAGTTCTCGCTCCTCGGGCGTCCTGTTCTGAGGACTCTCAAAGTCTTCGGAAAATGGCGTACCTCAATTTATTGTTGGGTAAAACTTAATTTTCCAGCCTCCCATTCTTAAAATAGATTTGTAACTTACATTCGAGCGTCTTTCGTACCATGACGTCACGGTTTCCCCATGTTGACTCCGGACCTAGACGGT
This sequence comes from Aplysia californica, assembly GCF_000002075.1. NCBI lineage: Eukaryota > Metazoa > Mollusca > Gastropoda > Aplysiida > Aplysiidae > Aplysia > Aplysia californica. The sequence continues at coordinate 95,844 of NW_004798231.1, read as the reverse complement.
CAGAGAAGTATAGTATAAGTACGTATAGCTCCGGACCCTTCAGATCATGTCAGATAGTGCTTAGTAGGTCAAGTGTATGTTCAACTCTGCGCTCGGCGTTTTGTTTTTGGTTCTGAAATGGCGAACACCGAAATTGACAATGTCTGCTTTATTAACCTGTTCTCGCGTTTTTATGGTTTTTTGTTTCGTTTTGTTTTTTGTTTTTTGTTAAAAAAAATTAAAACATCAATTTTGTTGCATTGTAGCCTACATGATACGACAGTAACTGTGTAGTTAGTTACGATCAGTGGTTGGTTGGCGGGTGCTCTGGTGTGGTTTGCTTCTTCTTTCCTATCAAACATCTATTGTCCTTATCTCCACTTCTTCTTTTTCATGTTTGCTACTATCTTGTAACACCTCTAATCTTCTGGCGCTCATATGACCTTATGCAGTTGCGAGCGCCGTAAAACCGCTACAAAAAAAAAAAGTTACGATCAGGCAAAGATAATAAAGGTTAGTCAGTGTAAACGCATGAATAGATCTGACTGATAGTAACTAGACCGTGCAAGATACATGTATTATAATAATTAGTATACCGGTACATACTGCACTGGTGGTGCACTCTCTTTATCTTGATCTTCGCGTTCTGCCCATTTCGTTTCCCGCGAACGTTTTGACTTCGCGATCTGAGTCGTTCAGCAGTAGCTCTGTCATTAAGTGAATAATAATCTTTAAAAAAGATTATGTTCTAATACAGTAAAGCCAATTTTAACACTTCGTGAGCGACTTGAATTCGCGAATTTCTTTTAATAATCTCGAAAATCGCGAATGCACATCCACGCACACGCCGACTCACCCTTTCAAACAATGTTAGGTCAATTTATAGGCGGTTCGACTCTCTCTCTTTCTCTCCCCCC
>NW_004798231.1:90852-92827 GCF_000002075.1 Aplysia californica | reverse complement strand
AGAGAGAGAGAATGGGGGAGGGAGGGGGGATGCAAAGTGAATCAGAGAGACAGAAAGACAGAAAAAGAGATAGAAATAGATAGAAAAAAGGTTCGTAAAGACTGTGTGTCACATTAGCCCCAGAGAAAAAGAAATGTTCAAAAACACGTAGCCGCAAAATAAGCCTACAGTTCATAGCCTACATGGATTCTGACAAAGCAAGCACAATAGATCTACATCAGCTGTGTCGAACCTACATCTCCTCATGACTTCATGCTGAACCAGTAAGCATAAGTGAACAATCATCATCATCATCATCATCATCATCATCATCATCATCATCATCATCATCAGCAGCAGCAGCAGCAGCAGCATCGTCACGAAAGGGAATACTTTATGTCGCAAACCAACTTGTCTTTCGTTTTTTTTTGGTGTTATTTAAATACATGTAAATCTAGTTCAAAACTGTCCAAGACGTTCTGCCATTATCTAGAAGAAAAGTGGTCGTCTCGGAGTAGTCATTTTGGACAGTGCCATTGTAATTTTATTATAATTATAATGGAGCTTAGCCAGTTTGTGAGGTCAGTACACATTTTTTACACAGGTGCCCATATAATCTACAAAAATATGATTCAGTTAAGAAAGGGTTACGTGGGCATACTATTTTCAAAGTTCGGAAATTTCCTCTTGATTTTTCAGGTTTGATGGTTTTTCCTGTTAATCAAAGCTCCCAGATGTTTTCACTCTGTCGTTAACCATTTCATATTTTACTGGGGACTACTTCCGTTTCGGTTCGTACTTCGTCGTGTGTGTGAGACCGACAGCTGCTTCTACTATTTCCAGATCTAGAATCTAGATATCCAACTCTGTTTGGATGTGTGCTTCGCAGTGTCGATGGATACTTCAGGCCAAACTTCATTGTGTTGACTTTTTCTAGATACAATTGGTGCCGTCATATCCCCAACACGTAGAGTTCGTTTAAACCCTCAAAATATTTACCTCGTTGTTTTGACGTTTTCAAGATTTGGCTCGTATTTGGTGCGTTGTTTTATTTTTTTCCTTTTTAATAGAGCAAGACTCTAGATAGATCTCTCTATGCCCTAGATGTGTTTATTAAAATTCAGTTAATTGTAGGTTCGCATGCAACGACAGGTACATTCTCTTGTAATATCGAAAACCGCAAAGGGGGAAGTAGTAAGTAAGTGGACATTTGTACAGGTGATTGTCTCGGCCTGGTAGCTTATTATAGAGCTGGTCCGATTGTACCTCAGGTCAGAGACCGTAAATACCGTATTTATAATCATTGCTTCAGGTTCTCCAAAAGAGAAGGAAGAAAAATGGACGCCCTATCCGGTGCGCGGCGAGCCTTGCGAGATTGGGAAACGGTTCCAAGAATTCATTTCTTGTCGCTTCCTTCTTGGCCAAGGAAGCCAAGTTGTTACAATAACGTTATTTTATTAGTCCAGGTTCTCTCCCCCTAAAAATAGTGTTGACAGTTCAATAATTACAAAGCACATTTCTCATCCTGTTTTTAATAAGAGTTTATCGAGCCCCCCCCTCCCTCCCCGGCCCCCTCTATTTCACCTTCACACCCCCCCCCGACTTCACACCCTCCCCTCCCACCACTCACGAGGACCAAACCCGTACAATGGTGTAATAAGAGTTTACATTTTGTTTATTTATTAAGGGTGGGAGAGAATAAATTAAGGAGAATGCAATTAAAGGTAGGAGGAGGGAGAGTATTATCGGTATATGTACATTTATTGAAGGTATCAGATTACACGTATTAAGTTTGTTTTAAAGGTGCGGTAGTAAAGTATTAAGCCCACTAATGGAAGGGGAATAGGGGATGTTAAGTTTATTCAGTGTAAAACCATTAATGGCTAATGCTTCCCTGATTATAAAAGATTTTGCAAGTAAAGAAAGCATCTCCAATCGTGCACCTCTCTCTCTCTCTCTCTCTCTCTCTCTCTCTCTCTCTCTCTCTCTCTCCAGA
>NW_004798231.1:87682-88800 GCF_000002075.1 Aplysia californica | reverse complement strand
GGGGGGGGGTTAGAAAACAAAATACAAGTAAACGTCTTGTTAAAAAAACCTAAAGAATTTCTGTCAACGTCGTTTAAAAAAACAAACTGCATGAAATAAAACTTGAGAGTAAATATTTTTAATATATTACCGTATTCATAAAACAGATGTCAACAATTTGATTTTATTGCAGAAATGGATTTGCTTTCTTTCTTTCCTTAAAAAAATTTTTTTTTTTTAAATGTGGGTATTTTCACGCAATCATCGCCACACGTTAGGTCATGTAGCGGGCGGCTTCGGCCTTGCCTGTCAAGGCTAGATCTAACTCGGTCTGAGAGTGATCCCTCTATAGAAACTCTGAGATACTCGGTAAAAATTCTCTCTCTTACCCCCCCCCCCCCTCCGGGAATCGAACTCGGGTCTCCTGCGCTGCGTGTGGTGGAAAAGCGCCTGATTCGACCGCAACACCACAGACACCAGTCTCGTTCTCTTTACGTCCTGTTATGACCAAAAACAAAAAGACACCCCCCCCCCAAAAAAAAAAAAAAAAGAAAAGACAAACAGCGTGGGAAACGGAACAACAAAGTTTTGTTTTCGCTGTATAATATCATTCTGTTTTCATCCAACAATTTAGCTGGTTTTTCTTTCACCAGCTTTGAGATACCGGTACCGAAGACGTACCAGCACACTACACCGTGCACGAGAGCACGAGAACTGTTATTCCCGAATTTCTCGAGAAGAAGAAGAAATAGGAAGCGGACATGTTATTTTACATACGGAGAAAGTCTAGAAAAATCACACGACTGAAGAAGGGCAACTCACATGCACCATGTTGTAATACCGCACATTGTACTATCGTGAGCGATGTCGCAGAGCGCGACAGACCACTTGAAAGCTCTTGCCAGACGAACGACGTGACGTCAGCACACAAGTCCCGATTTTTCCGATTATCCGGTAGTGGCTAGATTCGAGTTTTGATTTCGTTGGCGCGAAATCACTCATGCTGGCCAGATTTTCAGTCAGAAAGCACCGTTAACAGGAGGAATAATTATAGCCGAAAGTCGGTCAGTAGAGTTTGTATTTCCCTGAAAGACACGAGTGAATCAGCGCAGAGTGGGTGAGACAAGAGCAGCGATTGG
>NW_004798231.1:83423-86051 GCF_000002075.1 Aplysia californica | reverse complement strand
TTCAATCCCCCTATCCCCCTCCTTTGGGCTCCTGACTCTTTCTACTGTCTTTCTACTGCTACTTCTTGGTTCCTTCTTACTGCTCTCTTTCAGCCGCATCCCTGATCCCTGAGTAGGTAAGATCTATACCATAGCCTTCTCGGAAAAGGGCGAAAAATTACGTTAAAGATCCCCTGGTGATCCAAAATCGATAAGAGTGGGCTTCGGCCGCCACCTTGTAAAATTTCAAAATAATTTCTACCAAACTGAAAATGTTTAATGTGTCCAGCGCGCTCATAACATTATGGTCTTATGCCGTTGCGAGTGACGTAGTAGAACACATACTACGGTACGTTTACCATAACATAAAATCGACGTGTTCATGCGAGTAAAGAGAATAAAATCGATAGTTGACTTAATAAAGTACAATATTTGTTCCCCTCCCTTGTTTCCTATTGGCCTGTCGTCCTTGTTCCATTATCACGTTAATATGCTCCAAAACAGCTCAGTTCAAACTGAAACCATGTTCCCTTCGTTTTTGCCTCGTAGCTGTTGATTTCATTGGAATTTTTAGTTTTCTTTCGCTTTCTTTTTCTGTTTCAGTTTTTTTTGTCTCTCATTTTGGCTCTTATCCTTGTGTGTTCTTTTCATAATGACGCTGTCTGATTAGTACGTGCAGAACTTTGTGCACGTAATGGGTTAGCTATTGTTACACAGGCTATGGTAAGGTTAACCAGCGCATGCAGTGTAGCAGTAAGCAATAAGACACTTTGCTGTCGTACTCAGGAGAGAGGAAGGGGAGTATGGGGGGTGGTGGGGGGAGGGAGGAGGGGAGTGGAAGGGAGAAATTCTATTAGAGTACAGTGTATCTCGGTCCTTCTTCTTAGATGTTGCACCCTGGCCATCTCAAGTTGACACCCTGGCAGGCAGGCAGTGTCGGAAGCCCGTCTCTAGTCTAAAAAAAGATCTTTAATAGTGTCGTCGATAGGGGTGTAAAAACACTCATAGTTGGTAAGGTGTTTTTTTTCATGTAATAAATAATAAGGCTTATTTTTTCTTCTTAAAAAAAAAATTCATCAACGACGTTATCACTGAAGGTGTCCTTGGTCCTCCAACAAGACACGCCGACCTCTTAACCCTATCCGTACGCCTGGGGTCATTTTGTACCCCATGGGGTTGTATTCTTCACATTTTAAAATACTTCTAGTGCGAAGATCTCTTTGAACGTTTCTGTATTCTTTAAAAAAATCATTTTGACAGACTGCTATGCAAAGCGTACGGATCGGGTTGACGAGTAAATTTCCTCTTTGGAAAGTGGGGGCACAGAGTTCCCCACGTCGTATGGATACGGGAGTAAAAACACGACGTACGGTTAAAATTACATAAAATCCCCATCCCTCTAACCCAGGCCAGTTGAGGAAACAATGTAGCCTACACATTGCACAGTGATTTTCCGTTCTTGGGAGACAGAATAGAAGGCAGGGTGACATGGTGGAGAGGCCACGTAACATGGCCTTGTAACAAAGTCAACATTGGGTCATTCAACGGATTCGTCAACCTTAGGTGAATTTTTCAAAATTTAATTTTTTTGGGGGGGTTGTTTTTTTTAATATAATTTTTTTTTAAAAAGTGTGCTCAGGAGTTGTTGTTTTTTACGCTCCCATCGACGCAATGTAGATTGTTTAGGAGGCAGACTTCGGACTTCTGAACTTGCTCTCAGGACAAACCAAGGAGGATATAAATTAAAGCTCTACGGCCCTTTGGGCCAACCCAGGCTGAGAGGGATACAATATCCTAGCAGAAAAACCGAGTTACTTGATAAAAACCCTCCCTACTTGGGAATCGAACTCGGGTCTCCTGCATGCGATAGTGAAGCGCCTAACCGTTACACCATATACGATGGATTCAGAAATAATTTAAAAAAACCAACCACCTTCCATAATATTTTTAAATATACAAATAATTAGTTTAATGAACATTTGTTGAAGTTTTCATAGTTTATATTGTTTTCTGTAATATTTCAACATAATGCTCCTTCTTTCCTATCAAACATCTATTGTCCTTATCTCCCTTTCTTCTTTTTTATGTTTGTTACTCTCTTGTAACACCTCTAATCTTCTGGCGCTCGTATGACCTTATTCAGTTGCGAGCGCCGTAAAACCTCTACTAAAACTAACTGAAGAGAAAAATGACAATGACATTACCATTCTTTATTCATATCACATGGAGGAAATTGCCTTTGATCGTTTACAATGACAGTAGTGTCTCAAATGGCAGCCATAGATTAGAATTATAAAGTTTTATCTGCCCAGTACCGGTACATAGTTTTGAGAAAATTCTGAGTTTCACAACATGTCAAGCTTTTTGGAATGCAACTTTCTGAATATCTTGATAAAGACTCCGAATAATTTTATTATTTTGATAGAGCAAATAGAAAAAAATATTTGGTTTCTGACCTATTTGGTCTGAGTGACTCAAAACGGCCAAAAATGTCGGCTAGAACATTGTAACTTTAAGGTAGCGAAATGCCGTGTACACTTACACGTACACACAACAAGGAAGGACATAAATAGGCCTACATTGTATATATTATTATATTTATAAGCTGAAACACATCCGCGTCATAAACACTCTCTGTCTGTCTGCCTG
>NW_004798231.1:77744-79564 GCF_000002075.1 Aplysia californica | reverse complement strand
TCCTTCTTCTTCTTCTTCTTCTTCTTCTTCTTCTTCTTCTTCTTCTTCTTCTTCTTCTTCTTCTTCTTCTTCTTCTTCTTCGTAAAACACCTACTCAATGTAAGGAGGAAGAGATGTTATACAGTAGTTCTAACTAGCGATGAGGCAGCTGGATCTGGCTTGGCAAAGAGAGTAAAATAAAGATATTATAATAATTATAGCAAGCAACTTGTAATTATCACAAACGCCACAACTCGTTACAAAAAGTGTAGCCTGGCAGTGCCTTTCCCGCGGATGAAGTGTTGTGCTTATCAGTCTAAATAATTATTATAATGCTTATACAATATGCATTTATTCCTATGGTTTCGCTTGTGAACTTCAAGAGCCTTTCTTTTGATAAAGAATTTTCCACAAATAGAGCACTTGTGGTCTGTTGGGCCTGTGAAAGTGCCAGTGTTTTATTTAACCTTGTGTGCGGTTCTGAGAAAACCCGTCAGATGGTGTAAGATTTTATTTTGAGATTTCGCCGAAAATAGGCCCTGAATTTCATTTTTTATTGAAAACGAGATTTTATTAAATTTAGAAAGATAAACTATTTTTACATTAGGTATTTCAAGGAACTTGGTAAAAAAATGATTCGAAATATTTTAAGAGAATTATCGATAAGGACGTATCGTCGCCGAATTACGCCGAATTCCTAGACAAACAGAGGGAATCTTTACTCTATCGAATGGACCCTTTCTTTCTATGGGAAACCCCACATATCATTATAATTACACCAAAAGAAAGAGAATTTTATTGCCGTTTCGGGAAAACCCAGTGCGCATGAATATTTAAACATCATAGATAATTTAGATTCTAGTACAAAGTCAGAGTTGCGCATCTTCTAGATTCACTTCTGAAAAGGTTTTTTCCATGCGTGCCGTTTAACCTTCTTCTGTTTCGTTTCCAGCCATTCAATTCAAAGGTAAACTCTTCCTAGTTGAATTTAAGTTCTTTTTTCTTTCTTTTTTTTTTGTAAGTGTTTTACGGCGCTCGCAACTGCATAAGGTCATATGAGCGCGTGGGACACACCTAATAATTTCAGTTGGTAAGAAATTTTGAATTTTGCCAGGGTGGCGGCCGAAGCCTCCTCTTATCGATTTTAGATCACCAAGGATTCTTGTGCAAGTTTTAAGTTCTTCGTCTTGCTCGGCGAAGTATTTTTTGTTCGAGTTTACAGAAAGTAAACTGCAAATTTCTGTTTCCATGTGATTGAGCACTATTGTTTACTTAATTTTAATTTGTCCCTACTTTTTTTTTCTTCAAAACTTCACATTCGGACCCCTGTGCACTTAACAATGCTTTTTTTTCTCTTTTCAAATCCCTTTAGCTGCGAGCATTTCGCTCTTGGCAGCGCAATGCCTCCCTCAAGTAACCACATGTCCTTGGCATCTGGTCAACGCCAGAGTAGAGTAGGCTGTGTAAGTCTGTAGGTGTGTGTAGGAGCTTGCGTCGAAGAACTGCCAGGTTTGGGCAGTGAAGGAGATATTCAACGGTGTCCTCGTGGTAGTCACAGTAACTGCAATGGGGTTCCCACATGGGGTTGATTCTGTTTATGTGCTTGTTGGTGTGTAAGTGTCCTGTGCGGGCTCTGAAGATCAATTTCTGATCGGCTCTACATAAAAGATTCACTTTACAATGCTATAACTTTACACATACCGGTAATGCTCCAATTGCATTCAAATAAAGTACAAAATGCTCGGAAAAGACGTCGTGTCTTTCAAAACCTGCAAAAAAGTCAACTTTGAACATTAATTGGGTTTTCTCATAGCCACACACTTCATTAAAGTCGATTTGGG
>NW_004798231.1:72830-74237 GCF_000002075.1 Aplysia californica | reverse complement strand
AGAGAGAGAGAGAGGGTGGGTTAACAAACACAAAAAGGAGGAAAGAAAAGGAATTATGAATGTTTGATTGGAAAGAGGGGAGCAGACTACACCAGAGCACCCGCCAACCACCCCTATTCAACAAGGCTTGGGGACGCGCTGTTCTGAAGTGTAGTCGAACCTGGTCTAACGACGAACTGTATTCGACAATCATCTGTTGTACAAACAACCACTTCTCGTCTTCTCTCTGAGTATATCTTTTTTCAATATAATGGCTCTGTGTAAGACGGCCAATTGTGTTTAGTTTTAGTTAGTTTTACGGCACTTGCAACACAATACGGTAACAGTCATAAGTGCCGAAGATTGGAGGTGTTACAAGAGAGTAAGAAAAAAAAAAAGAAAAAAAAGGAGGAGGAGAGACCAGGACAATAGGTGTTTGATAGGAAAGAAGGAGCAAACCATACCAGAGCACCCGCCAACCGCCCACCGCCGTTTGTCGGAGAAGGTGTTTTTTCATCAGCAATGATTGGTCGTCATAGGCAATTTGACAGTATAACTTTATGCATATTTTTCCAGTAAAAAGTGTTAATGTATGGGTTTTACGTCCCTATTGGGTTAATTAAGGAGCGGGGAAGGGGGGGGGGGGTGGAGACTACGAATTACGAATTCAATTTCTGTCTTAGGCCTATAAGGGACCAAGCCAAAAAATGGGCTGAGAGCCCCGGAAATGCCACAAATAAAGGCCCGAGTTCAAGATCACCCAGTCTGGGGTTCGAACCAGAACCATCTGCTCCCTATTCCAGGATGATACCAACTCACAGAGCTCCTGGAGAGTTGTCTTTATCCTAAACTTAAAAGGCCAGAAAAAACAACAGCCCAACAACAACCCCCCCCCCCCCAAAAAAAAAGCCAATGCATATTCCTGAACAATAATATGGATTAGCTATCACTGCGCCACCACATTCGAAATCTCCAGAGCAATAAGTGATTGGGATTTTAGTATTTTCGTGACGGGCTGTCCTAGAAAAGGGTTATTCAGAGAAAATGGTCATTCAGAGAAAATGGTCGTCAAAGTCGAGACGGATACATAGATCTATCGTGATCGTGGAATGCCTCCCATGACAAGCACAATTTGAGGAGAAAATGGCTGTAAAAAAGGTGGAAATACGCAGACTACACCAGATTTGACGTACTGTGGCAAGGCACGATCATCTACTCAACAGTGGAAATTACCTCAAAAGCGACATTTTGACTATATAAATATATATATACATGCATATATATATGTATATATTATGCATGATTTTTCTCTTTTTCCCCCCACTAGGAAGTAGTTTCTCTTTTACGTTTGTCCCGGCCGTCTGATACATGGAAGAGAAATCAGATAAAAGGAAAATACTTAATATATGATAATTTTGTATAATTTTG
>NW_004798231.1:67202-68680 GCF_000002075.1 Aplysia californica | reverse complement strand
CCTCTCTCTCTCTCTCTGTCTCTCTCTCACGCTCTCTCTCTCTGTCTCTCTTTCACGCCCTCTCTCTTTCTCTGTCTCTGTCTCTGTCTCTCTTTCTCTCTCTTCCTCTCTCGGTCGCTTGCCACATCCTCCCCCTTCTGTCTCCCTCTTCAGTATGTCTGTCTCTCTCTCTTTTCACAATAACGCCCCCACCCCATCCCCCACCCCCAATAAAAAATAATACCGTGTCAGATCTATTATAAATCTAACACACACTGATACTAAAAGTCATGTTTAAAGATAGAAAACAAAACGAGAATTACTTTACTCAAACAAAAAAAGGTTGCGAGCGAACAGTTCGTTCACCCAGTCTTGTCTAAAAGAGAAGATGACGGAAAAACTAAAACAATGCAAGATAGAGCACGGCTCATTACCACCTGAGCGGCTGACGGACTTGGCACCCGATCAAGCGAGATGGCGGGTGCTCTGGTGTGGTTTGCTTATTCTTTCCTCTATCAAACATCTATCGTCATTATCTCCCCTCCTTCTTTTTTTGTTTTTTGTTGTTGTTTTTGTGGTGTTTGTTACTCCCTTGTAACACCTCTAATCTTCGGCACTTTTATGACCTTATTGTGTTGCAAGTGCCGTAAAACACTTACTAATACTAAAACTAAAAAATCGATCAAGCGAGTCGAGCCCAACTATACAAAGTAGGGCATAATTTACTAGTCTGCGGTACACCCTACATAAATGAGCGCGTCGCAAACTTTCGTTTTCCCGGAGTAAGTAACCCAGTTTTTAGGTCCTTGATTTCCAATTTTCCCCCACTTCCTACACATGCGCAAAAGATCCGACATTATTTTTGTTCCTCGTTGTTTTCAGTTTTGGTGGGAGGGAGCTAGCCCTCAGTCTTAGTCTTCTTAGGTCTAGCCTGACGTTGAACCAACCGGTATAAAATGCAAGTAGACTGCCCACATCAGTATTATAGCATCTTTATTGTTCTTGCACTTGAGTCTCTGTGCTGTGGTTGCCCTCGCGTGTCCGTGTAGTGAAGTATTTGGCTATTGCAGAGTCACGGTACCTCCGAACTACAGGATCTGCCGGTGTTATAAAGGCGAGTGAGTGACAGCGAGAGGGAGAGAGATAGAAAAAGATAGAGAAATAGAGAGGACGTGTCACACAGGGTTTAGACAGAAAGACGGAAAGTTATTTGCAGTTTCGCTGTTGGTATTTGAAAATTTTGGAAAAAAATAAATAGCAAAAAAAAACCAACAACAAACAAAACAAAAACAAAGCAAAAAAAACAAAACAAACAACACAAAAAAACCCCCAACAACCCCAAAGCAAACGAAAAAAAACACCCCGAAATAAAACACCCTAAAATCAAATTAAAAAAAAAAACGAGGGAAAAAACAACAGCTAGAAAATGAAAGATTTTTAAAAAATCGCACACACACACACACACACACACACACACACACACACACACACACACACAC
>NW_004798231.1:65570-66988 GCF_000002075.1 Aplysia californica | reverse complement strand
ACACACACACACACACGAAGAAGAAGAAGAAGAAGAAGGAGAAGAAGAAGGAGAAGGAGAAGGAGAGTGCTTTCAGAAATTTTGAAGTGAATTAATTGTGAGCCCTGCGAGAGCCCACAGGAAAAGAAAATCTCTCGGTGAGTACATCATAATATATTAATTATAATTATTGACAGGTTACTTAATGGGCTGACTAACTTTTACCACTTAAGGTACCTCATCGTCACGTACATTAATGCAGTTTATTTCGTCCCAGTTTTCTTGCCATTTACTCATTAGTTTAGCAGATAGAGAAAATCTACTTTATTTGATTGATTGATTTAAAAAAAAAATAATTTTTTTTTGGAGGGGGGGGGGGGGGGGTTGCTTTTGGTTCTTAATTTTACCCCTACTTTAGTTCATGTGTTCTTCAATTCATATTTTCGCTGTTGCTGTTGTAATTAGATCTACTAGATCTATGTATTGTTGTTGTTATCGCTGTATGTAGTTGTTGCTGTTGTTATTGTTGTCGTCTATTGGTAGAAAATTTTAATATTTTGTTCAACCCCCCTTTCCATTTATTCATAATCTGGGGCATAGTCTTGTTTTTAAAAAAATATATATTTTCCCCCGTCCTTGTCGAGTTCTGTACTGTAAGCGTTCATGTGATCTTATGTAGTTGCGAACGCCGTAAAACACTTACAAAAGTAATTTTAAAAAATAGATGAATAAATTATTTTAAGAAACAAACAAACCCTGGTGTAAATACATGTATCTCATCACGTCATTCACATTGGCTTAAACCTCGTAACATCAAGGACAGAGTCTCAACGTTAAAATCTTTTCTTAAGTCAAGTAAATTAAATTAAAGACAATAAATGAAGAAGATTAATAAATATGTTCACAGAGTCGCATAAGCGGCACCCATTTTGTGCAGCACTTTGGTCCATAGTGTATTAAGGAGAAAATGTTGAGGGATAGGAGAATAACAGAAGTATTACAATTTATCTACATATTTTATACTCTCATTTATTCTATTCATTTACCCCTTCAACTATAATATTAATTCATTCTTTTCTCGATATGTTTTTCTTTTTTTCCTTTTTTTCCTTTTTTTCTTTTTCTGTCTTTCTTTGTTTCTTTGTTTCTTTGTTTCTTTGTTTCTTTGTTTCTTCCTTTCTTAAGCCGCTTAGTTTATTTTTTCAACTTACAACTTACAGATAAACCTTACCGGAGTACAAACTCACCTGAATTCCACCTTGTATATTTTATGTTTATTTGTTGAAATAGTAAAACTTTCCATCTTGTGTCACTCTCAACCGAAGAATACACACATAGATCTACAGTCGCCGTGTCTGTCTGTGTGTCTGTGTGTCTGTGTGTCTGTGTGTCTGTGTGTCTGTGTGTCTGTCTGTCTGTCTGTCTGTCTGTCTGTCTGT
>NW_004798231.1:60448-63126 GCF_000002075.1 Aplysia californica | reverse complement strand
GGGGGATGGGGGGAGGTGGGGGGTCGGGTTTGTGAATGGAGGTGTAGGAGGAGAGGGGAGCGGGGTTCTGGGAGAGGGTGTGGGGAATGGTGGGAGGAGTGGGTGCGGCAAAGGTGTGTTGTTTTTCGAAGCAGGTGGAGACCTATTATAGCGGTGACTTTCCGATTTATTCGGTGAGGCCCTGTGCTCGGAGGCGGGCGGTTTCTTCGAATTATGTGGAAAACAGAATCAGATTTTGTGACACAAATAGACGGAAAATGTTCCCTCTTTTCCGTAAAACAAAAGACGAAAAAACAAAACAAAACTGCCCTGAATAATAACTGAAGAAACGTGAACTACAGTATACAGTACGGTACTAGATCTAGGAATTAATAGTTCGTAACATTTTCTTGTAGTCGTGACTTCGGTCGGAAAGCAAGAGTTTGTCATGTAGCCTAAATAAAATGCCAATTTTGCTGTATCGTTGTGGTGAGTAAAAGCAGAGTAAAAGAGACATGGACCAGAAATGCTACGCTTTAGGTTGATTGAAGATTTCGCTGAGGATTTATTTGAATGTGAGAACGGTAAGCTATGTTATAGTTTTATGTCGTTTACTTAGATCTAATTAATTAATTTTTTTTTGCGCGAATAGAGGGCTAAAAACTGTTTCTGTTATATCTGGAGCTCTGACTTAATTAATTAATTAATTTAAAATTAAATAATTAATTAATTAACTTATTTTGTTTATTTATTCTTTGATTGCTTGGTTGATTGATTGATTGATTGATTGATTGGTTGATTTTTAAAAATCCATTTATCCATTTATCCATTTAAGGCTAGAGTCAAATTATGAATAGGGTTTAGATAGAGATAGGGAGAGGGACTAGATCTCGAACCCTTACCCTAATCCTAGCCTTAACTCTAACCCTAAAACTGACCCTTATGCTAACCATAAGCTAACTCTAACCTTAACCCTAACCTTAACACTAACTCCAACCTCAGCTTAAACCCCAACTCCTGCTCTAACCTCAATCCCAACCCAAACTGTAACCCTAATAAATCCTATCCTTACCCTAATATTATTGTTTTTGTTGTTGTTGTTATTATTATTACTGTATTTATCATTATTATTATTTTAAAATAATTTTAAAAAACCTATTATCACTATCATTATTACTATTATGATTGAAATCATCACAGCTAGATAAAGAAATGTACCCAAGAAATCAAGAAACTCGGGCATATACTACAAATATATCACGTCACCCATCCTTTGAGTTTTACAATGTATTATACATGTACTATATTATTATATTATTCACTTTTACATGTACATCGTTTGTCATATTAAGCACCGCTTCACAATATTATTATAACTCAAATTCAAAGCAATTTTACATTTATGTTATAAACAGCACGCGAAAAGCGTCTATGAGCAATGAGAGACACTCTCATCATAATTACACAAATCATCGTTTCCGATATAATATCGGCGGTGATTGTGATAGAGTTTTGGAGACCATCCTTCATTACGCATCGACTAGAATTATTTATTTCCTCTTTCACCCCCTCACTCACTTTACACTCCCCTCCTCCTCCCCCTCTTTCCTCTCTCAATCCTTCGACCTCCCGCAACAGTTATTTGTCATCGTGTCTCTTCACACACGTCCAGGATCACTCACACTCCCTCTGTGGGTGGTTGGCGGGTGCTCTGGTGTGGTTGGCTTCTTCTTTCCTATCAAACATAATTATATCGTCCTTATCTCCCCTTCTTCTTTCTTGTTTATGTTTCTCTCTTGTAACACATACTCTGTTCTTCGGCACTTATATTATGACCTTTTTGTGTTGCGAGTACCGTGAAACTCGTACTTAAACTTATCTCCACCTCTTCGTTTTTATGCTTGTTACTCTCTTGTGACAGCTCTAATCTTCTGGCGCTCATAATACATGTATGACCTTATGCAGTTGCGAGGGCCTTAAAACCTCTACTAAAACTAACAACACTCCCTCTGTCTTCCTTCTAAACATAATTATTGCCGTCATAAATCCCTCTTTGTCTCGTATCTCCTACCTACTCACTCCTACCCCCTTTTCCTTTTTTCAACTCCCCCAAACTAGCAGACACACAAATTTTAATTGATACAGCTGACTCTGTCTAAGAAGACGGCTTCCCATTGTTCAGGAGGAACGTTGTTGTCTTAGACAGGTGGTTGTCTTAGACAGGTGTTTTCTTAGACAGGTGGTTGTCTTAGACAGGTGTTTTCTTAGACAGGTGGTTGTCTTAGACAGGTGTTTGCTTAGACAGGTCGTTGTCTTCGATCTTAGACAGATGGTTGTCTTAGACAGGTGTTTACTTAGACAGGTGGTTGTCTTAGACAGGTGGTTGTCTTAGACAGGTGGTTGTCTTAGTAAGTGGCATTGTATATCTTTTACAAAAGCGCAAGGGAGGACATGAGAATGGGAGTGGCCGTGTGGACATTTAGTTGTCTTAGACAGATAGTTGTCTTAGACAGATAGTTGTCTTAGACAGGTAATTGTCTTAGGTGGT
Organism: Aplysia californica; assembly: GCF_000002075.1. NCBI lineage: Eukaryota > Metazoa > Mollusca > Gastropoda > Aplysiida > Aplysiidae > Aplysia > Aplysia californica. Next base: position 60,599 of record NW_004798231.1, on the reverse strand, counting down.
TGTCTTTAATCTTAGGTGGTTGTCTTCGATCTTAGGTGGTTGTCTTAGACAGGTGGTTGTCTTAGTCAGTGGCTTTGTACATGTATAATAATAATGTTTTTAAAAAGCGCAAGGGAGGACATGGGAGTGGCCGTGGGTTCTTTCTCTATCA
>NW_004798231.1:58244-59972 GCF_000002075.1 Aplysia californica | reverse complement strand
AAGAAGAAGAAGAAGAAGAAGAAGAAGAAGAAGAAGAAGAAGAAGAAGAAGAACTAAGCGATGACATGGGGGAAAAACAGCAACAAAACAATAATGAATTTAGGATCGAATGGATTAAGGAAAAGACTGAAAAATAGAAGAAAAAAAACGCACCACCAAAACAAAACAACAAGAAAATAGAACGAGAAATGGACTAAAGAACGGCAATATTGGGTGCCCATTCATTAGCACGATCGGGTCGGGTCTGGTCGGTTCGGTTTGGTGCTAGCCAGATTGAGGGCGCAAAGCAACTATCGTGGCACAAACCGATCGCCCGACTCGTCGCCTAAAAAATAAGCGCGTTTATTTTCAGCCGATGAGATGACCCGACCCGACCCGACCCGACCCGACCCGACCGAACCCCATCCGCAATGGGCACCCTGTATAACAAAACACACTCGTCCTCATTCTTAAATTCTAAAGGGAATTCCCCTTCGTATTCCTCTTTAACCCTATCCGTAATACGTTGTGTTTTACGACCGTATCCGTGAGACGTGGGGAACTCTGTGTCTCCACTTTCCAAAGAGGAAAATATTTACTCGTTAATCCGATCCGTACGCTTTGCATAGCAGTCTGTCAAAATTATTTTTTTTGAGAAATACTAAAGTTTCAAAGAGATCTCCGTACTAGAAGTATTCTAAAATGTGAAGAATACAACCCCAGGAGTACAAAATGACCCCAGGCGTACGGATATGGTTAAACCAGACCAGCAGACCAGAAACTAGGGCAGAGAGCGTAGGGGGAGGGGGGGGGGGGATACATTAACGTCTTTACAGCCGAGAATGCTATCGAATACAGCGTTACGGCCGTGGGCTGTATTAGAGCGGGCTGATGGGGTTAATCGTTGTGGGCGTCGACGATAAAAGGAGGTCAACAAAATGGGCGTTGAGGGAAAACAGGAAGCATTCCCCAAGACTTGGAGTTCGTTTGTTTTTTTATGGTGGGTCTGTGTTTAATGGGGTTTTTTTTTGGAGGGTTGGGTTGGTGGGTGTGGGTGGCGGTGGGTGTGCAGGTAGGATGGACGGTTGGGGGAGGGGTGGGTTTTTTTGGGGTTGGGCTCAAGGACCTTAGATTAACCCTATCCATACGTCGTGTTTTACAGTCGTATTCATGCGACGAGGGGAACTCGGTGCCACCACCACTTTCCAAAAATGAAATTTACTCATTAAGCCGATCCGTACGCTTTGCACAGCAGTCTGTCAAAATTGATGATTTTTTAACAAAGAAATACTGAAAGTTTCAAAGAGATCTTCGCACTAGAAGTATTGTAAAATGTGAAGAATACATGTACAACCCCAGGGGTACAAAATGACCCCAGGGCGTTAACCTGTAGTCTCCACACCAGGTGTTGTGAAAGGATGGGTGTGGAGTGGGTGGTATGGGTGGAAGGTAATTCTTTTCTGTTCAACTCCACCCTCATTAGGCCGCCATCCCAAGGGGGAGGCAATGCAATTGGAAGGTCCATGCGCCACCCCCTCTATCCATACTATGTCTCTGTCTTTCTTTCTTTCTTTCTCTCTCTTTCACTCTCTTTCTCTCTTATTCATTCTCTCTCTCTTTTACGTTCCTTTCCTCTCCCCCTCTCTCTCTTTCTCTCTCTCTCTCTTTCTTTCTTTCTTTCTTTCTTTCTTTCTCTCTCTCTCTCACTTACTCACTCACTCACTGGAACAAATAAACATACACACACAC
>NW_004798231.1:53266-55664 GCF_000002075.1 Aplysia californica | reverse complement strand
ATATATAATTTATTATGTGAAACAAATGTCACGCGAGAATTGTTACTTATCTTTTTCTCTCAGAAACGTGTCTGCCCAGCTTATATTTAGCCACCATTATATACATATATATATATAGCGTAACAATTCAAGTGATTTGTAGTGATATAAGGCAATGTTGCTAAAGCATTGCACACATGCATGTACTATAAAATAAAAAAAAAATTAAAAAAAAATTGATGACGAAGCGTTCTTGCCAAAGATCACGCAAGGGCCCGTAGCCGTAATGCAGCTTACTTCTATACTCTCAGTAGTCTCAGGCCAAACAATCGGCACGTTTTCATGACGTTGCACCACTTGAAGAGCCCATGTTTTGACAACGTCATTGTTGTAAAATAAAGCTTTCTCTCGGTTCGCTGGGTTAGTCTTACACGCCTCGGCAAACCACCCCATGAGTCATCAGCGACTACCCCAGAGTTGAGAATCCAGATTTTGACCCCGATATTTTTAGCCATTAGGGTCAAGGTCTGGCTATTCGTTCAACCCTGAAGGCTGGGCAATGAGTCGCTTTAGCAAAATGCGGATAATATGTTAGTGCACCTCTTCGGCAAATAATAATAATATGATATGAACCGCTTCGGCAAATGGGATAGAATCCCTTCGACGAACGGGTTAGCACTACTTCAACAAATGGGTGCACCCACTTCGGCAAACGGATCAGAAAAGAGAGTAAGGAGTCTGAATTCGGATAATGTTTCATTGAGAATTAACCGGTTTTCCTTATAGTTATCCGGATTTTGCCCACCTCTACCTGAGGTGGCCTATGTTCAACCCGGTCGGAGCGCAGCAACACTGGGCTAATGGTTAACCGCAAGTTTTCGTAGACTCTACTAGTGTACTACATCATGAACTGCAACTTTTGGTAATAATAGGCTTGTGTAATGCTAATAGTACCGGTACATATGATTTCTAAATTATTGCCGAAACGGTGTCAGAGGTTAAAGAAAGGCTAGGGTTAACCGCAAGTTTTCGTAGACTGATTGTATTTGTACTACATCATGAACTAAAACTGTTAACAATAATTATAACATACTAATATTATACTGGTAAGAGTACGCCATTCCCCGGTTGTGCTGAAACGAAGTCAGTCGGTGTTGAGAGAATTTAAAAAAAAACCGTATAAGTTTAACCGCAAGTTCTCGTAGACTGGTTTGTGCTATATCACGAACTGCAACGGTTGATAATTATGTAATGTAAATAGATTTCTAGTAAGCTAGGTTTAATTTCTAAATTATTGTGGAAACGGTGTCTGCCTTTAAAGAATGATATATAAAAACGTATAGGGTTAACGGGAAGTTCTCGTAGACTGGTTGTACTACAATATGAACTGCAACTGTTAATAATTATGTAATGTTCTACATAATGAGCCACAACCTACAGACGTATGATTAAGTTAATGTACACAATAAATGTATTACAGTACAACCGTACGTTCTCGTTGACTGCTTCTACTACTGCTTAATTAACAAACTGCAACTACAGTAAGTATTGGTAATGGTAACATATAATAATATATCGTATTTATAGTGCGATCGAACGTTTTGTTAGACTGGATATACATGTACCACACAATGAACTGTAACTGCAGTATGGATAATGTTAATATATTATATTATGATACAACCTACGTCTCGTAGACTGGCTATACAACATAATGAATTACTGCAACGGTAGTATTGATAATGTTAATACATGTTTGTAATATTATAATACAACCTATGTTCTCGTAGACTGGCTTTACAACTACATACATGTAATGAATTACTGCAGCTACAGTATGGATAATGTTAATATATAATATTATGATACAACCTACGTTCTCTTAGATTGGCTTTACAACTACATAATGTAATGAATTACTACCGCTACAGTATTGATAATGTTTATGCAATGCCATCATAATGTATATTTATAGTACATGTACAACATACGTACTCGTAGACTGGTTATACTGCATAATGAACTACTGCAACTACAGTATTGATAATGTTACTACATAGAATGTATTATAGTAGGCTACAACCTACACTCTCGTAGACTGGCTATACTACATAATAATGTGTGTGGGATTGGCTTCTTCTTACTGCTGTCTTTCAGCCACACCCCTGATCTTATGATAGGAAAGATCTGCTCCAAGTGTTCTCGTACAAGGGAGAAAAATCTCGGAGGTCCCGTGTGCAAGTTGCGCACGTTAACGATCCCCTGGTGGTCCAAAATCTATAAGAGTAGGCTTCGGCTGCCACCCGGGCAAAATTCTAAATTTCCTACCCAGTGAAAATGTTGAATGTGTCCTGTGCGCTCATATGGCCTTATGTAGTTGCGAGCACCGTAAAACACTTAGATCTACCCCCCCCCCTCA
>NW_004798231.1:49443-51515 GCF_000002075.1 Aplysia californica | reverse complement strand
AACAAAAAATAGCAACAGCAACAACAACAGCAACAACAACAAAAACAGCAACAGCAACAAAAACACCAACAGCAACAAAAACACCAACAACAACAGCAACAGCAACAACAACAGCAACAACAACAACAAAACAAACAGAAAACCCCGAGAGAAATAAGCCCAAAATCCCCCAGCCGTTTACTCTTACTTCCATACAAACGCTGCCAACATTCATTTAAGTGTGCATGCCAACGTCTCGTGTGATAAAGTTAGAGTGAAACTGTTGTACTTTCAACAATTTTTAACTGTAGATAGCTTCTTTTCACTCTGGCTTGGTCTCTCGATCTTTCCAAAACCAGTGCGGGCAAGACTATACTGCTCTGTGAACGAATGCATTCTTCGTGAACTGTGAAGGTGGGTCACGGATCGGTCCACCTGAATGAACGGAGGGTGATAGGCCTAGGAGGAGCCCGGAGTTCTAGTTATGACGACATGAGCTAAAAATAGTCACCAATTGCATTTGAGGATTTATGAATGAACGATATTTTTAAAAGCGGGTCACCGGAAGTGTTTGCCGAACGAGGTGCCCGAAAGAAAACCTCAGCAATTTGTGTTTAGTTAGCGAGCAGCCAGCCAGACTTCAGGACCGTAGTGTAAACTGGCCCGGAGTTTCCGCTGGTAGGGTCAAGTCTAGGATTTCTAAGTTCTAACATAGGGTCAGATTCATTATAACTTTCTGTAGTTGCAGCGATGAATGTTTTGGACATTTCAACGTACAGTATTGTTGTCGATTTTGAAGGTGATTTCTTATTTCTTATGTAAACCTATAATTATTATCTATTCAAAGCTCGTTCTCCAATCGAATGGTTTATGATTAAAAAGTTGTAAACTTTAGTTTGTTATATCTAGACTGGAAAAACATACTCTTCTTTCTCAACCGTTTCAATACATTGTGTGAGCCAAAACCATCTCCGCCCGATGCTCCACCAGAAACGTGTACTTGTAAATAAAGACAATAATTCCAAGTTCATCCAGTGCTCAACAAGAAGAAGAAAAGCAAGAATTTGTTTCCTTACTCACAGGCAGCAGGGGACAAGATGAGAGGCTATATACATATAAGGACATTAATGATATGGCATTTATCTAGCGATCAACCCCGATAAAAAGAAACGCGCTCTTTACACCTGATTTTTTCACAAACTTTTTTTTTCGCGTTTCACTCAATTTGCTTCAGAGCGAACGTTATGAAATCTCGATTTGAGTCATTTTGTGTTCCAGTGCAATCTTGGTTCTTTCTACGCCCCCTTTTTTTTAACGTTTCGCGAATGACTCGAGTTCGTGAACATCTTTCAAACTCGCGAAAAAAAAATAAATCACAAGTTCAAGTTGGATAGAGCGCGAAAAACAAGCAAACCAGGTAGAGTCCTGGTAATAATAATTACAGGCTACAGCATTCGCCAGTCGCATCAGGGTCGAACCCCGAACCGCTTACCCTTGAACTTTGGTGGTGCAACATGCTCTGAACAATCCACGCGGTTACAAAACCGCAAAACCTGTCCAGCCCCACGCCACCCCACCCCGCCTCGTCTCTGCCAATACCCGGTGAGCATTACGTAACGTAGGTAGTATGGCATGATGATGAAACTTTCTTCACGCCGGCGCGTATGTGTGGGCGTGCGGTTTGCGGTTTGTTTTTATCAGCCTGAGGGGCGTCGGTCGGTTCATGTAAAATAGGATACCGTTTATTACTCTGAAGAAGGCGACGGTGTCTTCTCCTTCCTATCTTTAGAAATGCCATTCATGATCCACACGGGACCGAATCATGCTTTGTAATGCAACAGATTGCCCCCCCCCCCCACCGCGCTTACCCCACACGGTCAGTCACGGTATCTTCGTAACGCTGATTTCACAACTTGGCTGTGGGTGAACGAACAGTTGCATTTAGCAATGTACGTCTTGTCTGTGTGTCCCCACAGGCAGGTCAGGCCCGTCGTCGTTGTCGCGTCCTGAAGGGAACCGTGAGGGAGTTATCTGACTCTGTCTTTATCTCTCTGCTTGACTGTCTCACTCTCTCTCTCTCTCTCTCTCTCTCT
>NW_004798231.1:47397-48949 GCF_000002075.1 Aplysia californica | reverse complement strand
CTCTCTCTCCCTCCCCTCTCTCTCTCTCTCTCTCTCTCTCTCTCGCAATTCACTTCAACGTTTCGTAATCTCAGCACCGGCCTCGATAAACCATTCGCAATTGTTTCAAAACATTAAAAAAAAAAAGTCTCGATAAGCCAGACCAAGGTTACGGTACCCCTTCGCGGTCTCAACACTGACAGGCACACCCGCCCTGGTGGTAATTCCGCGTATTTCACAAGATCTGATCGAGACCTTGAACAGAATGAACGATAACTGAAATCTCAAGACCATGAATGAACAAGCAGGCTTGGCTGGAAAACCCGTGCCAAGAACAATAGACCAGAGAGTGGAGTAGAAGTTGTCAGTTGAACTTAAACTGGCGAGCATCACGTGACATGCTTTCAGCTCTGACACCAAAGGTCACATCTTTTGAAACGAACGCGAGCTCCACCGAAGAGTTTTAAGGCCGCTCGACGAAATAGGACAACTTTCAAATATTGATTCTTCTTCACTCAGTATAAAATTAATTATAGATACTGGTACGTACGTGTATATGTATACAATGTGTATATAATACGATGCTTGTGATATTTATATCAAATATATATACCCTTTCTTTCTTTACAGAAAAAATACAACGTAAGAAAGCGACGCTGTGAAAACTACAATCAGCAACTACATCAAGTCAAGAGAAAACAAAGATAAGCCTGTAAGTTAATCAGCCAAGGGTTTCTTTCTGTGAAGGAAATCGTTGGAGAGGCAGACCAGTTCTTACCGTTATCACAAGGAATAGGCTACGGTCGCTGGACGAAAACTTTGAAGAAGACAAAAGAAAAAAGAAATCAGCAACCCACAAAGTATCAGAGAGTTCGGACTTACCTACTTCGAAAAAGACAAAGAATATTTAGAAAAGGAAAAAAAAAGAAAAGCCCAAGAGACTGAATTCGGATTTTTGGATTGTGAAACAGTTGCGAGACTAAAGTGTCGTGTGACCCGACTGTGCCTAACTTTTTGTGTCGTGTGAACCAGCTGTACCTAACTTTTTGGTGTCGTGTGTGACCCAGCTGTACCTAACTTTTGGTCTTGATCGCCGTTGGAGGCCGGTGTGAAGAAAGGAGTTGTGACGTCACATTTGAACTGGTCTTCTCTTCTCATGCCGAGTGTTCATTCTGATGAGGACAAGGGGAAGCTCACCGGCGAGGTAAGTAGGACCTAATTAAATCCTTTATAATACTTTATTACTGATTTCGCCCCCTCCCCCCTCTCTCTGTCTCTTTCTCTCTTTTTCTCTCTCTCTTTCTCTCTCTCCCTCCCTCCCCCTATCTCTCTGTGCCTCTCTCTGTCTCTCTGTGCCTCTCTCTGTCTCTCTCTCTCTGTCTCTCTCTCTCTGTCTCTCTCTCTCTCTCTCTGTCTCTCTCTCTCTCTGTCTCTGTCTCTGTCTCTCTCTCTGTCTCTCTCTCTGTCTCTCTCTCTCTGTCTCTCTCTCTGTCTCTCTCTCTGTCTCTCTCTCTGTCTCTCTCTCTCTGTCTCTTTCTCTCTGTCTCTTTCTTTCTCTCTCTCTTTCTCTCTC
>NW_004798231.1:30839-32623 GCF_000002075.1 Aplysia californica | reverse complement strand
CCCCCCCCCAAAAAAAAACAAACAAACAACAACAACAACAACAACAACCCAACAACAACAAACAGGCATAGTCACAAACTGGAAATGGTGAGGGTGTCAATTTTAAAGGCTTGGGGACTCATAACTTCATATTTGTTTGATTGGTATTTTATTGTACATGTTTGTTGGATGGGAAATCTAACAACAATAATCAACCAACAGCTGAACAGAAATACAGTTATGAGTCAACAAGTGTTCAAAATTGATACCCTCACGATTTTCAGTTTGTGACTATGCCCGTTTTTTCATAGGACTCCTCATTTAGTAATGTATAATTATTATAAAAGCCGTTCTTTAGCTTCAGGTGAAACTGCTTATTTGGTGATGCAGCCGCGAAGCACCTTTCAAAGGCCAAAGGGATAAGAAATATAGAAAATTGAGCAGTTATTTAGATTTAGATCGAGCTATGCATTCCGGTGTTGTGTTCTCCGGAGAGTCACTTTCTACAAATTGACCCATTTTGCTCAGTCTAATCCACCTCTTAAACAACCTTACAAAGAGGCGTTGTCTGCCTTTGGAAAGATCAGTTAATGTCTCGAAGCACTACATAAACTTCCCCCCTTTTACAATAGAAACAAAAAAGAGTTTATGGTATCTGAAACTATAATAATAATAATAATAATGATAATAATAATAATAATAATAATAATAATAATAATAAGAAGAAGAAGAAGAAGAAAAAGAAGAAGAAGAATTGTGAGTCGATGGCGATTGTTACATATATTATAGATCTACTGTATTCGCAGCTATGCTAGACTGCCTCATGGACGTGATTTACAAACCCCAGGGGGAAAAAATTAGTCTCGCTAACGCTTTCAAAACAAGCTACGTAATATTCAGTAGGGCCTATATTTATGTTCAACGTGACGTAAAACTCACACGATTTCCTTTTTTTATTTTACAGAAGAAATATAGGAGTAGTAACTATAATGTGGTAAAAATAAGCAAAATGGCTCAGAACTGCGGAAGCGGAACTGTCGTTTCGTTTCGCGTTGGTCTCACTCAGCCTCAGATTTGTTTTATGTAACGGACACCGGCAACACAGCTTGTTTACTGAAAATACCGTTACAGAACCGTGCATAGAGTTCACCTGTGTGACTCGGAGGCAAGGTTAAAGAAACCAATTTGCGGTTTATTCTGTGTAATTATATTTAATCATCTCAGGACCGTATTCGTTGATCTTTCCCACCTCACCCGGACCCAGGTTTCTCATTAATTCTCCCAGGATTCCTTAATTATTACTGCAGCGTCATCAACATCGTATTGACTCCAGTTTACGTTTTTGAAGTTTAGTAGGTTCTATTTACGAACGAATTGTTGAACATTTATAGCTCAGTCATAACAGAATGTTTGGGATTAATTGTGTATCCATTAATGTGGGCTAGTAGTAAAATCAGAGGAACCCACCTAAAGCTATTCTTAGACGCAGCAGGCGTATTAGTATTATGGAGTCAGCTCATTTAGATGTGTCTGGTTTTACTAGTTTTGTTTCGTTTTGTTTGTTTGTTTGTTTGTTTGTTTTTGCTTTTGCTTTTTATTTGCTTTTTGTTTGTTTGTTTATTTGCTGTACGGTGGGTTAAATGTCATCACACAAGTGCAATATTGTTTTCCCCTCAGCCTCAGACGTAAGCCAGGCGTTTGCTTTAAGGCTGTTCAAGTTAAGTAATATCTAAATGTGGAAAAATATTTCCGAACCATTACGCAAGTTCCGGTACCCCATATATATTCTCTCTCCCCCCCCCCCC
>NW_004798231.1:29418-30650 GCF_000002075.1 Aplysia californica | reverse complement strand
TCTGTCTGTCTGTCTGTCTGTCTGTCTGTCTGTCTCTCAACCCTACCTCTTTTTTTTTACTCTTTGTCAACATAATTGTATTTTCATAGTTAAACCGAGATGTTATGTCTTAATGTCTTGCTCACAAAGCACATTTCTAAAAAAAGATGCAGAATGTGGTATGAAAAAAAGCGCGTTGGAATTGCTGTAGTTATTTTTAGCTTTTTAGTTATTATTTTGTCATCTTCCGGTATAGCATTCTATTTATAGCAACATTACATCAGAACCTATTTATAACCTCTTTTCTTGAAATGCCCTTTGCCCATACAGTACCATTTGAAATACCATTTACTCACACAGTTAATTTCAGTAACGTGATTGTTATTACCACAGACAGATGCCACTTGATTCTCTCTCTCTCTCTCTGGGATATTATACTAGTTTGTTTAAACTCCAAGCTTTATTCCTTCAAGTTCGAGATCTTCAGTTTCTCCTGTCTTCCTGAGGCAAGAAGTCTTTCGCTGTTTTAATGGACTATATTATCATTCAGCCCGTATAATGATGCAGTATCTGAATATTTCTCACAATTACGTATGTAGTCTAGATATCAGTTATCTGGGAAAGGGGGGGGGGGGGGCTCTTTTGTTTTCTTTGGTTGCTAACTTAACCGTTTTTTAATGTGATATTTGCAGTAATTGTTGTTGCTGTTGTTTATTTTGTTATTGTTGTTGTTGTTGTAGCGCCCTGATGTGTGATGAATAGTTTGTTGCCGCGGTTCTCTCTTTTTCTAATCTTATATTTCTGAAAATTTCTAATTATTATTTTTCTGATTGTCCAATCTCTCTCTCTCTCTTTTCCCTGAATACCCGACTTACTCGATTTTATTTACAAACCTGCAGCCCCTTCACATACATGCACATGCCCAAACATGCGTACATAACACCCATTAACACACACATACATACACACACACTTACACGCGCAGTCTCTCACTCACACACACACACACACCACACATACACACTCACGCTCTCTCTCTCTCTCTCTCTCTCTCTCTCTCTCTCTCTCTCTCTCTCTCTCTCTCTCTCTCTCTCCCTCTCTTTATATAGATCTTTAAATTTGCTCACAACTTTGTCTGTCCATTATTATTATCGTCGCCCTCAAGTCTCTCAGCCCATCCTTCTTTCTTACTTTTGTTCTCTCTCTCTCTCTCTCTCTCTCTCTCTCTCTCTCTCTCTCTCTCTCTCTCTCTT
>NW_004798231.1:25307-29259 GCF_000002075.1 Aplysia californica | reverse complement strand
TGCGCGCGCGCGTGTACGCGTGTGTGTTTGTGCGCGCGCGCGTGCGTGTGTGAGAGTGTACGTTTGTGTGTCAGAGAAAGGAAGACATGTTCAAACTTGTAATACACACACCTCGAACCCACCACAAACAACCACCACTAGTAGTAACAACTACAATAAACAACCCCCCCCCCCCCTTTTAGGATACACCTCACCGTAACATTTATTTACTTGCTTGCTCCGACGTTGTTACGGGTTTAAAGGTTAAAGGTTAAAGGCTCACTGTCTACATCACCAAAATATGATCTAGAATTTCACGCACCATACAGCATTAACTTTGTAATATAATAGCTGTATCGTCTGGAGGGTTTCCAGAGAGTGGTGTGAACGTAGTGCTATATTTAGGTGAGAAGTGCTTATTCAGCACATCGTAGGCCACATGATTACAATGCATGAAGCGTTGATAGTAAGATTGTATGTAGGCTAAGGTTCACCTCAGGGCAGAAGCATTGTTTTCAAAGTGTAGTCAACATTACGGTACCGATACTTCGAATCAAGATCAAAAGATTTGATAAATGATTGAGACGACGTGATGCAACACCACTGAAAACGAACTGAAAAACAAACTGAAACTGCAAGCGAGAAAACAAACGAGACGAAAATATTATCATATTTGGGACCAGCACGACAGATCTAGAAATAATAATAATAAATAATATTATAATTATTTTTCCCTCCTCAAAAAAAATATTATAATCATGTTATGTTAGGCCTAGCATCAGTAAGTGGGAGCTAGAACTAAGTGCTGTTTACACAAACACGCGAGTGTTGAGGGCGATAACATTAAATTTCACACAAACAGCTTGAATCGGACAGGAAAAAACAGCGATCCGCGGGGCGTGAACTACGTCAAAACAACGCCACGCGTAAACAATTTTATGACATCACAGCGCGGCAGCAGACTCGCCTCGCTCGCCAACTGTAACTGTACTCATTTACATAATGTAGTTGTTGTTATACAAAGGCTTCCCCGGTCGCCTGGCGGAAAAACACGCGCATGCGCACAAGTCAGACGATTCACCCCGTTTCACAACCTCTCACAATGCTCTGAATCGGCATTTACGTTATTTTTCTTTGGTTTTGGATTGATTTTAGTCACTTTGTATGTTTTTTTTGTTCTGTAAAACATCTCTCAGGGACAATCTGTACTTTTTCACTCTCACAGCGCGTGGTAAACTTGCCCGGTCAGCAGTGCTGAAAACTGTAACTCCAAACAATGATTCATTCGAGAAATCTCCAGAGCACTGGGGTTGCCTGACCCCATTTTCCATATATGGTTTGATGACGTAGTCTTATTTTTCTCTGGCCTGCCATTGGCTAGGGTATCCCTTTGAACAACTCGGTGGCCTGCGGTAGGCTATAAAGCGAGGCTGTGTTTACGTTCACTTCAGTTGTGTCTTGTAATCCAGTTGTGGAAGAACGGTGAGATCGTGGTGCGAGACTCGTGAAGGTTGATGACTATTCTTGTATTGGATTATATCTTTGATCGTATGCAAAATCTGCAGAAACCTGGAGGATCCGGACTTTCACAAAAGGCATCAGCCAAAGAGGTGTGTACAGTGTTGCTGTTGTAAAACTTTCCAGAAAATTTACTTCACATAGGAAATTCCCCCTTTCTCGCGGTTTGTTTTGGTTGGTCAGCTGGGTATAATTATTGTTGTTGGGAACTTTTTCTCAACTTAGAAACATGCCATTTGCGTACCCATTTAACAGAATAGGACCTGAAATTAAAAGCTATTTGAATGCTTTGAAGATGATGGCTTTCTCTTTGCGAAATAACTCTAGTTTTGTTGAGAAATGATTAGACTCGATCTAGATCTAGATCTAGAGTCTAGAAGTCTAGACTATCATCTTTGTTCGTCGACTGAGAGTCAAGTCGACGAGAGGCCACATTATTTGTTGAGAAGAAACACACAGTCGCTCTAGATGGTTAAACAAAGCGACGAATTGTATTCTTGATAAGTTAGGCTACATATTTAAATAATTTGTACGGTTGCGTAAGATTTTTTAAAGCTGCTTGCTTCGTAAATACCGAGCCCACTGTCGAGGCGACGAGGTAGGCCATCTTGTTTTTCAATGGAGTCCCAGTGCGGTTTGTTGACATACGCGGAAACGAGGCTGTCGGAATGAGGCTACGAGTACATCTGTACTCTGGATTTCCGCGCTTTGGATGCTCATAAATTTCAGCTCGTGATGATAAGACGAACAGTTTCCACTGTTTTTGTCGGTCTCAAAATTGTCAATCTTGGGTTAAGTTGCCCAGTTTAGACTCTGGTCGGATTCTACGATAGATCTACACGTGTTTGTGGGTTTTATAACGAGGTCATTTGCCATGTCAAGTTTCCTGACCATGGGTAGGCTACTGTGACAATTCTTATAGTTTTGATTAGCCTACTACAACTACATCATTATAGCAGACACACTGGAGAGTAATTTGTAGTGGAAGTTGCAGCTGTAGTAGTAGATATCTAGTAAGTTGCACCGGTAGGTGATTTAACTTGATAGGCTCCAACACTTAGGTTTAGTGAGCGCATTTAGCTCCTCAAATAATTGGACTGCTAGTGCTGGGTGGTGGTAAACTAAGAGTACATTTATTGTGCTAGATCTTGATCTAGATCTAGTGCTAGTTCAATAGTTGTTGTGTGGAACTTGATTAGTAGGCCTAATACTATTAGGGCTCTACCAGATCTAGACCTTTTGTACTTGGACGGGTACAACCTGGGGTAGTAGTTCATGAAAGTAGTACTCATTCTTCATTCTATTGGCGGTAGCTAAATGTAGCAGTATCAAAAGTAAATCTGTAATTGACTAATATTAGTATTAATATTATATTAGTAATGATTATTGATTAGTACACGGTGTGTGAAATTAAAAATTGCTCATATACTTTGTTCTATATATATCAACGGATAAAATTAACTTTAGGAGGGCAAAAGGGAGTTGCATCTGAAAATAAAACTGGTATCTTTTATCATATTGAATAAGAGTAAGAGCGGTTTATGTTTCGAAGGAGGATCTATATTCACATATATATCCTATATGGAACTCAATATTGCATTGTTGTTTGCGTATAAAACTACGTATAATCATAGTCTTAAAAATATGCCTCTGACAGTTGTTGTAATTTTGATCTTACTTAGCGTTTTGTCCGTTGTGTATTAAATGTTGAATGCGACACATGCTTGAATTATCATCTCTCAGAGAGTCGTCAAATAAATTTGTTAAGATATATATGCACCGATATGACCATATGTATTGGCTGGTGGCATGTTAAAAAGTTGGGTTTTTTTTGGGTAATTATTTTGTTTTTCCGTATTCATTAGAAGAGTAAAGATGCGAATGTTCCTTCTTCATCACTCTCGGTTTTTCAGGGGCTTGCAACTTATGAGTTTACGGTATTGATATTATATTATGCCTTCAAAAGGTGCAGAAAATGGGTGTAACATGGTAATTAGTATAATAATAGTATCTTGTGAGCAAAGTGTTTGATAACTCAAATATGTGTTTTAAAAGCAATGTCTTGTCTTGCTCCATCCTTCACACTGTTGTATACAACCGTGCATTAATTATGCAAATAGTTGAAACAAGGTGAATTAGTTTATATGGTTTAGGTTTGTGCCGGTTTTAAAAAAAGTTTCAAAGTTAAATAAATGTCTGCTGTAACTATACTAGATAGTATTTGTACAAACAAAACAAATATTACTGGGTGCGATGGGATGTTATTATGCACTGTTTTTAAATTGAAAATGAGCAAAGCAAAAGTTTAATTCCATCACTTTTGAGAGAACTTAATTGTTGTTGTGTTGTGTAAGAAATTAACTCTGAACTGTACTGTTGGGGTGAGGGAGCAGTGATATCTTTATGAATGCACATATTATTAGAACAGTTGGATCGTTTGATTACAGTTACCTGG
>NW_004798231.1:23064-25207 GCF_000002075.1 Aplysia californica | reverse complement strand
GGGAGGGGGGAAATGTGTTTTGCCTTGATAATTCAGCTCAAATAAGATAAGGGATTGGGGTAAATATTTATTGTTCAGGTACTGGCACAACGTACATTAGTTTGGTGTTTCACTGAACTCACAAACACTCCCTCAGTTAACATTCTCTGTTCCATACACATTTACATATATGTATATATGTTATATATGCATGCATACATATCTGCTTGCAATCACAAAAAGATCCACAGTCACAAGCATGATATAAATTATAAAACTACGGGTATGAACAATTATTATTAACAATAATAATGATGAATGATCTGTATTTTGTTAGTGACCTGATATTTTTCCGACTATGCATGCTTTAAAGGTCATAGGATTACTTAGTATTATTACGAGATGGGTAGGATGGTCTGTAAAAATGATCTTCTGTATCTTTCATTGTTACTAATAGAAACATAGATCTTTTATATTTTTTGTAGATATTTTATTCTAATGGATCAAATGATGTTAGTGTTAGTTGTCTGAAAAGGTGAAATTAATTAGTACCTGTACTTAAGTTGTCCAGTTGTTGGTAGGTGGTGGGTAGGTTGGGTTTTGATTTTTTTGTAAAGAGTTGTAAAGGTGAAATTAATTCGTACTCAAGTTGTCCAGTTGTGGGTGGGGTTGGATGGGTAGGGTTTTGTTGGGGTTTTTTTTGTAAAGAGAGCTAGAGGAGGATACAGCAGGGATCTCATACGGCGGTCCTTGATGTATGTCCAGGATGTGACTGGGGTATGTGAGATTGAAGCAGGAGGTTCGTTTTTCCAAGTGGGCGTGGCGAAGAGGGAGGGGTAGTGCGTCCGCATTTCGATTACCTGGTCGCCCCCTCGGATCTCCCACCCCCACCCCACCCTTTCCTTTTATCTGGTTTCCCCATTCGGAAAGGGGGGAAGAACAATAAAGGAGTCGCCCGCACTCTGACGAGGTCGCGTTTTCTTCTCAAAGTATTAGATTCCATCTGTTGGGTTTTAGTGTCCGTGTTTAACTCTGTATGCGTTCATCAAGTGCCAGGAGCGGCTTTACGCAAATTGTAGTAGCCTAGGGTGAGTCTTGTTGGATTCTCCCCATTTTTCCCCACACTCATATCCAGGGGTATTTTCACTGAGTAATGCGAAAACGCTTTGCTGCTGTTCAGACGTTTGTCGGAAACTGAATGAAATTCTTCTCCTACTTGTGTCAGTTCGGGCAACGAAGTAGACAGTGTCGCTTTATGTAAACTTTTTCCCCAACAAATTTTGTGATCGGGTATGTGGAGTCTAGATTCTAGATCTAGGTTTGTTTTAATGTGATATGCAATTCGAATTACAATTGTATAAATTATGTCACAATAACGGACCGCTAGATCTAAATTCTAGGCATAGATCTAGATCTAGATCTAGTCTATATCTAGATTAGATTCGTATTACGGTATTTTATATTCATCGACGGTTTGAAAAAAAAAAAGAATTCAATGTTTAAAAAAAGTTAAAACTTCCAGTGTTGTTTTCGAGCGATTGCAGTAGCATGAATTTTATGGGTTGTTTGTAACTAGCTGAAGTGGGCTGTAAACAGCTGTTATTGTGCACAAAAGCCTGGGATGATTGAGGCCTACGGTTGTGACGCAAGCAAACACTTCCGTCGCGTCATTTGCCCCTCGACTTGTTTACCAGGTCGTGGCCTCAAACTGGAACTCTGAGGCGACCGCCCTTACGTTCAAGGTCGACTTGTCTGGACGCAGCGTTTTCATTCGTCGGCATCACGGTGGACGAGTCCATTTGTGTGATATTTTTAGAATTACTATCAGTTCGAGGCTCTTGTCAATGACGTACGCGTGGAAGGAAACCTACCCAGTCTCATGCATGCAGTGGTCTTTTGTAACGTGGAATCATAATAAATAATATTTGCCATGTCAGGCATAGAAGAAGATTACCGCAGATTACTACTACAACAAGATCGATACATTTCCGTTCCGTTTTTAGCTAGCTGCTGCATCGTAATGTTGAGTTATTGTAGAATTAGTCGCTATTTATGAATGATTATAGTAGGCTTTTCATAGGCTGCAGGCAGGAAGGAAAAAGGAATGTTTTCGTGCTTTGTAGTGTCGTTAGTTAGTAACTGATGTCTTGCTTCTGTTGATGAC
>NW_004798231.1:21136-21600 GCF_000002075.1 Aplysia californica | reverse complement strand
CAGGTTTTGTCACAGTTCTTTTGTTTATGATGTAGCCTATATTTGTACTTTATAATTATTGTTTGTCTCATGATTTGTCTCCCCGTCTGCCATTCTGTGTTTTTGTTTGTTGGTCAATCATTGTTGTTGGTTTACTAAAATTGACAACTGTGGATGTTTGGAGGGTGTCACTGTGGTAGGTCTGTCTGACTTCTGTTCTTTCGGCCTCTTGTTTCTGTCCGTCTTTCTAATTTATTTTTCCAAACGCTGAATAGCCGTTATTATATAGATTCGCTTCTCTTTACTCAAGGGGAAAAAAAAAATGATCGTACTCGTTCCTTAATCAGCGGTCTTCTAACCATCTCTACATCTGGCGTTCTATAGGTTGCAGTGTATCACACTTTCTCTTCCATTAACAGAAATGAAAACTGAACTAAATAGATGTATTCTGTTAAAGGTTTAAGGTGTATAGAGTCGGGGGGGGG
>NW_004798231.1:15698-21036 GCF_000002075.1 Aplysia californica | reverse complement strand
CGCTACTTTCCTCAGGTTTCCTGTACTGTAACGGTCAATAAACTAATGTGGTGTCCCCCTCCCACACCCCCGCTTTTCCTCGATGTGCTTTAGAGTTAATGATTCATCAACGGTCTCGTGGCCTCCTGATTGTATGGTGTGTTCACATGCACATCTATAGATGCGTCGGTGAAGAGAGAAACCGCGAAAGTGATTTAGTCAGCTGTTGCTTTTCGTTTGAGGACATCTACCGCATGTAAAACTAAACAAAAGAAACTGTGATCTCTAAACGTTGACAAGAGATTCGATCATCTGAAGACATTAAGATCTACGCATACATACATCATATTGTGCTTATGTACAGTATGTGCATGTTGGTATGATGCCGATAGAAAAGGTTAATTCTCTTACACATTCAACCTAAATCATGGATAGTATGAACACTTGAGAGAAAAGAAAGAAGAGTCCAGTGAAAAAGATCGTTCGAAAAAAAAGAAGAAGCTGATAACAGTAACGGAAAGGAAGAACTTTAAAAAAAGAAGAAATGGACCTCTTGAAGCATACTGGACCAGTGTTGAAAGGCACTGACGACCCACCGCGAATGGTAGGAATTTGTTGGGTGTTTTTGTAAACGTGAATTTAGGTCACAATGGAAGCTGACAGTTTTGTTTTGCTTTTGCTGGCTGAGATGTTTTTCCCCCTACAGACGAATCCGCGATACGAATTTTGTATTAATTCTATGCTATATTTATAATATATCTATGATTTAATGTGTAAATAACCATGTCATGTATCCTCATGGCCAAATAAACATGAAATTGCACACCCATGTTTTGTCTTTTCTGTAGTTTAAACAATGGTGTATACAATTGGATGGAGGAGGCGCTGTGCCGGAGCCCCTGATGAAATTGATTGTCAACGAGGATCTGAAGCAAAAGAAAAGGCAAATGGAAGAGGCCACGAGATCTTTGCAGCAACAGCAGACGACGCATCGCGTACCTTCTTCTTCATCGTCCTCATCACCATCAAGTTCACCACCCCATGCAACAGACTCTCTTCATCAACAACAGCAGTCGCAGCAGTGGCAGCAACTACAGCAACATCGTCAACGCCAGCAGCAGCAGCAGCTAGGGGAGATAAGTCGGGACTCTCAAGCGACACTGACCCCACCACAGCAAGTATCAAACGTCTCAAATCCTCAACAACAATTACATAGTTTACGCACGGGAAGTTTGCCCGTTGGTAACACACGAGTGACCCCACCACTCAGACGCCAGATGGCCGTAGACTTGCCGCAATCCTCCATGCGAGCTTATAACCCGAATTTAGAACATTTCATCGGCTCACAAAAATTGCAACAGAAGCCGCCGAGCACTGTGCCCTCGGCTGATGTCTTGTTCCCCTCTCAAAATCCCTCGGGAAGTGGCTCGGCCAATGTTGCTCGTGTGCGAAGTGAGCCCCCTCTTAGATACGAATATTCCATGGATACTTCAACGAACAGTACTTACTGCAACATGGACACACCTACTGGTCTCGCGTCTATGGGATTTAGCACCAACCTCGCTCCAGTATCATCTCGTGGTCGGTCGCTTAGCAACCCTATGAGCATGGCTAGTGCGAGTAGACCGCTCCAAGCTGCTTCACAAGCACCACCATCTAGGAATACCTTAACCAATCAACAGCGAGGGAATATGCTGTCACAGTCTTTGACCCCGCCCCCTGGAAGCCAGCAAGCAGCTGTGGCAAATAGGCGTCCGATTTCCCACCAGTCCGTGGGTCTGTTCAGCGGAAGTGCCTTGACCGGTCGGTCCTCGCTATCTGCTATGAATCTCCCAATCACTGTGGAGGACAGCAGTTCTTCCGATGACAACAGCTACCCAGAACAGCCGCTGTTCCGGTCGGCTACGATCCTGTCCCAGAAAAGGACCCTCTCCGACCCAGCTTTGCAGATGAACCTGAAGAGGACCCCGTCGTCCACCGCGATGGCAGGCATGTCCTCTACCACCTCCACCACTCCCCTCCACGCAGCTGGCCAGCAGCAGCAGCAGCAGCTTTCCTTCCCCCTTGGCCTTTCAGCCCCATCTTCTTCCAGCGTGACCTATGACCCGCACACGACCTTGAGCAACCTGACCAATGTCCACTGTTTCAGTGCCACCCGTACGTCCAACACCCCCTCCCCAGCCCCTTACAGTTTTATCCCCGTGGGCCAGGAATTAGTGGGAGGTGCTATGGCCTCCCCTGCCCCAAGCTCCGCTCACTCCCACCAGCCAAGCACCACCCCTTCGTCTTCAAACACCCCATCCCCCGCCCCACTCCTGTCCCTGACCTCATTTCTGGAACTCTCAGCCTCTTCCCTCCCATCAACCACAAGCGATGAAGGCCAAGGTCACACAAGTCAAACTCTCTCGGGCGTCCCAAACTTTCTGCAGGTCCCTCGGGGGTCCACATTAGCCAATCCCTGTACTAGTACTGGACTGAGTGCTTCGATTTCTGAACCCATCCCTGAGTGGTACTCCTTCCTGGCTGACCTTCAAGACGGTGGAATGTCCTTGACATCTCGTCACGGTGCCTCTTCAGGTCAGGGCACCCCAAATGCCTTGACCCCGAGGCCAGGCGACCAGCCCGCCACCCCAGAGTCTGCGTCATCGTCCTCTTTTATGAATGTGCCAAACATTATAGAAGACCTCCTCGATGACAGCCCAAACACTTGACAACGACTGGCGACAACAGCAACGGCAGAAACCAGCGGAAACACGCTCACTGCAGCTCGTCCCCCTACAACGACCACACTCGCACACACACACCTACACACTCTCTAGCACATGTATGTATACAAGTGCACATCCAACAATCTTACTGAGCCCAACTAGTCTTGCCAGTTGAGTTGAGCTGAGTACCATAATGGCTTCCATCCTGAATACCCAAAGCCAAAAGACAGTGTGTTGTTGATCTTGTTGTTGTTTACGGACATAGGAGCTTCTCGCGTGTGACTGCTGTTGGATGCTTTTGTTTCTATTCTCAACCTCTTTGTGCTGTCGATCCCCTGACGCACAGGCCCTCTATCTGCTTTCCTCCCTGGAGCAGTGGTAGACTTTTCGTCCCGCGTTCTCTCTCTCTCTCTCTCTCTCTCTGGGGTAGCGGAATTGTCTCTCTTGGATCTCTCTTCCTGGAGGACGACCGCACGAGAATCTGTGGTGGAACGGTTTTACAAGCTGTTGGCCGTTGCACTCACAACACAGAGGACGCGGGTTCGATTCCCGCTTGGAAGAGTAATAAAACTCAATCAAACATCTCCGTCTGTCTGCTGGTTGGAGCAGCGCTGTATCCGACTCAGCACAGCAGACTGGCCCCTGACATGCAGGGTTGCAGAAGCCCGCCTCCTAAATCGGTGTCGACGGAAGCGGATCACTTTTACAATCGAAACGAACTGTCTTGTGCCTTGCTTTTATCACGGCCTGGCGTACATTTTGATTATAAGACTGGGGTAGAGGCTCCCTGGGACTTTGAGATTCTTCTCCAATCACGCCGTTTGTGGCTTCTCTTTGTTATGGATGGACCCTCTCATATTGTAGACCTGGATTTCATCGACAAGTCACAAGCTAGGATTATTTCTGATTTCATTTTGGACTTTTATTATTTATTTGGACCGTACCAGAAACACTTTTGTCCCCTCGGACAGAAGAGATATTATCACCTGCTCTTGAATTGGAACCTGCGCCCTTTTGGATAATAAAGAACATTTTGCTCACTTTTCCACGAATTCCCTTTTGGGACAGTTTATCTGTCTGAAAAGTTCGTACATCTATGTACATGAAAGTGACAATTTTTGGACAATGTTTTCATCTGGATTACCTATCACAGTGTGACAGCTATTACTCAAGACCCGATTTGAATCGGTACCGAAGAAATCATCCACTCTGATCATTTGCCAAGAGGGTTCAAGAAAGATATCAAGATACTTTTGGTAACTGGTGAAGGTTTAGAGTTAAAAGGAAAGGTAGACTGTCGATTAAAAATGATCCTTTGTACATTACAGATTCCTTTTCATTGGCTGTATATCAATATCATGTTGAAGACATTTAAATTCAACGTTGTCGTGGCTTTTTTTTTGGGGTGGGGGGGGGGGGGGGGTAGACAATACAAAGCAAACTTCTTCAAGAAATATTAAATACGCAGGGGGGGGGGGGGTTAAGGATGGAAATTATAACACTTGATGTACGACTGTCGTGCCCTCTGTTGAGCATGACTGGACCATCTGGGCTATATCTTATAAGATGATTTTCTACATCAGAAGCTCAATTCATATAAATGATGTATACAGAGAGAGTGGAGGGAAAAAAAAAGCACCAGAGCTTTTTGTGGTAATCTTTCTCAGTCAGTGAACGTGTGTGTGTGTGTGTGTGTGTGTGTGTGTGTGTGTGTGTGTGTGTGTGTGCGCGAGTATGTGTGCCCTAATAATAGCTGATCATGTAGGAGCCAGAATAATCTTCTCTGTTCTCCGAGTGCGCCAGGAATGAATGTCCATGAATCTACTCTGTAAACGCAGTTTTGTTTCGATGAGACATTTTGTACATTTGGGTTAATAATTAATTTATTATTTCCGCGACCTTGTTCTCATTGTGCCAGTTCTGTTCTTTGATTTTATTGGTTGAAATCTCAATCTAGTCTCGGGATCATCCCACCACAGTTTATAGTTGTTTATAAAATATATAATGGACCAATCGTGGGTTTTTTTTTACTTGTTCCCTGACAAATGGCATAAATTATTTTAAAAGTTGGAACTACCTGTTTGATTTTCACATTGTAAAAATTTCTCCCTTCACAACCTTCCTACTTTTGTAAGATTTTTCATATTTCTGCTTATGTTGCATTTGTTTGAGTTAAAATCAATTATTTTGATATACTCTATTTTGCGGAACATAAAACTGTACGCTTCGAAATTCGCCACTCACACTTGCTGTGCAGGGCAAAGAAAATTTACCGCATATATGTTTGAATATTGCTCAACTTTTGTACTCTATTTATGATAAGTACCGAAATCCTCAAATTTTTATGATGCTACGATTATATTAAACATATATATATTATAACAGTCTGATTAAAGCAGAATTATGTGCTTCAACAAAAGTTTCTTGTGATCCCGATTCATTTGAGATGCCGACTAGATGTAGATGTTATAATGTTTGATTCGAGTAAACATATCTCTGATATATGGAGCTCCACTGGTAGTAGGGCGTATATATATATATGTGTGTGTGCTCGTGTGGGTTAATGCTGAAGCGCAACATGCACAATCTGAAACAAATTCAACTTATATATAAAATGATTTGCTGTAATTTGTTGAGGAGTTTGCGAGGGG
>NW_004798231.1:11800-13060 GCF_000002075.1 Aplysia californica | reverse complement strand
CCACCCACCCACCCATCCATCCATCCATCCAGCCATCCATCCATCCATCCAGCCACCCACCCATCCAGCCACCCACCCACCCATCCATCCATCCATTTGTGTGTCTGTCTTACTTATCCCGCCCCCTGTCTACCCGTCTTTGCAGGTGTCTCTAATTAGGCCTTTTGTCGTTTCCATTCCTTCTTCCATATTTCTGCCTGTCTGCCTTACCCCTCTTTACTCAACTACCCCCCACCCCTTACACAAACGCATTTCATTTTAGTACCAGAAATGATGCGAAAGTTATTGTCTGTGTTTCGCTTTACTTATTCAGAAATAAAACGGCAATAACTTAAAATTAGGGGGACACCCCCCCCCTAAAAAATTTACCAAAACATTCTCTAAGCAAAATCAAAAGGAACAAACCCAACAATGAAAAGCTAGAAACAACAACAATAACAACAACAACAACAACAACAACAACAACAACAAAAAAGACCCATGACGCATTTCTTTTCTAATTTCAGTACCAGAAGTCGCCCTACCGTTAGTGTGTCTTTGTCCTTCATTTTCCTCACAACTAAAAGAAACAACTAAACAACAAACATTCAACAACAGAAAAACAAAACGCATTTTCATTTCAATTCCAGAAGTGGTGCCAAAGTGGCTGTATCGTTGTCCTTCGCTGTACTCACAACCCCCCCCCAAAACAAACAAACAACAAACAAACAAATTCAATGACAGCTGAGATAGCGAAACAACATCTGGTTCTCAAAGTGTCTGTTTGCGGAAGAGGCAAAGAGACAGAACGAGGGCTGTGAACGACGTATGAACACAACACTCTTTACAAAATTATCACTTCCGCGAACGAATTGCTAGGCAGTATTTCTTATTTTCCGGTTGTTGTGTTGTTTTTCTCCGTTTACTTCTTTTTATTTTGATTGTTTGCATAAGCATTTTCTACGTAATCGGTCTTGAAAGAATATTATTTGTTTAGGTGTTGTGTAGAACTGATAAGATATAAATACTTATGCTATCTTTGTCGCTAGAGGAAACCAGATCTTACTTGGTTTCTATATTGGTTATCATCTTTGTCGTCTTCACGTGGTTTTGGTTGTTGACGTTGTTACTCCTGCTACAGTTTCTGTTGACAACGATGATGATGATGATGATGATGATGATGATGATGATGATGATGATGATGAGGAGGAGGAGGAGGATAATGATGATAATGATGATGATGATGATAATGATGATGATGAGGAGGAGGAGGAGGAGGAG
>NW_004798231.1:10152-11591 GCF_000002075.1 Aplysia californica | reverse complement strand
CTGATCTACAACAGGGAACTGCTGCTTTTTCTTTCCTAATCCTTACTATCATCATTTTCCTCTACTTCTTTTGTATGTTTGTCACACTCTTGTGACCCGCTATTTCCAGGATGCCTTGAAAATCGAAACAGACTTTGTGCTGTTGAAGCTAGAGAGGTGAGCAGAGTAAGCTTGATTCCCTGTAAAGACTTCTCTGTTGACATCCACCCCTTGGCGCTCAAATGACCCTAAGCAGTTGCGAGTACTGTAAAACCTCTACTAAATAAAAAATATAACCACATACGGTATTTCATTTCAGTACCAGAAGTGGTGCACCGAGGTGGACGAAGGCCTGATGCCCTCTGACCTGAGCCAGCGAGTGTCCAGCGAGTCCACGTCCAACGTCTCCCCTCTGTCCTCACCCCCGTGCCCGGATGAGCTGGACTTTGCCAACGTCGTCTTCGGCCGGGATACGCCGGACATGCAGAATAAAGAAGACACGTAGACGACCAGGAATGGCGGCCACAGCCAGCCAGCCTGCCAATGTGAAGTTGCGTTGAAAGTCACGTGATGTGATGACACGTCGCTTGGTGGCGACCTTCGAAAGTCACGTGGTTTGTTTGTTTACTTCCGGAGTAATGCAATGTTACGTGATCGTGTGTAGGACTGACTGTGGTACACCAAAGACGTATACACGGTCTTTGGTACAACTCTCCATTCTACTAGCTACAATGCACTATTGTACACTGACGTTGGTGATGGTCGTAGGTGATGGTCGTAGGTGTAGTCGTAGTCGTAGCCTGGGACTGACTGTCAGCCAAGTCACCAAATTCTCCCCCCTTCCCCCCACCCCCAATCACATTCACTGCAACATTCATCACAAAGACATCTCGTCTGATAACCGAGTTGTGAAGTGTGAAGGTGCACGCGGAGAAGCAGAAGGCATGTGAGCTGTTTATAAAAACCAAAGTTTACCGCTCGGCGAGAGAAGAACAATTACGGTCACTAAGACTTAACTACATCCTGTTTTTTTTCTTCTTTTATTGGATACTATGTAGTACTGGAATATGTCTGGATGACCATATATCATGTATGTGTGTATTTACTCAGAATGGTCTCGGTGGTATTTATAAATCGGACCTGTCTTGTACATAAGGCTTTCCAGTTGTTTTAAAGGGCTGTACATTGTAAAAAAATGGAGTGGAGAACGTACGCTATGTTGCGGTTTCTAAATTAATCATGCTTATATTTCATGTTTGTGATCTGGTATATTACCTGTGCTGAACTCCCAATGGTTTTCACTGTGCTGTACAAATGAAACCCTTTTGCTTTTACTTGTACTGCCTGGGGCAGGCTGCTCACTTATATTTTGTTTGTTTAGTATAGGGTTTTACGGCGCTCGCAACTGCATAAGGTCATATGAGCGCGCGGGACACACCTAATATTTTTCAGTTGGTAGC
>NW_004798231.1:7347-9331 GCF_000002075.1 Aplysia californica | reverse complement strand
CCGCCCCCCCCCCAAAAAAAAAGTTGTTGATAAGAATGGGGGTCGGTTATTTTTGCTAAAAAAATAAAATTATGATAATTAGCAATGGGGTCAGTTATTTTTGCTTGAAGATTAAAAGGAAATCGAACAAGTCATATTAAATAACTGTAAAGTACCTGGGACTGTTCTCAAGCACCTCAATATGTCCTCTGTTTCTCTTGATACTTTCGTAAAGGGTGTCTTTCTCCCTGATTAAGGTCACTGTTCATAGGTGCGAAATAGTTGTGAATCGATTATTGGTCAAGGTTTCATGCCTTGTATAGGTCAGATTTTTATATTTGCCAGTATTTATGTTTGTTGAATGAACACTTGTAGCCACTTGATCTACTTTTGTAGATAGACTCTGTCTTCCAGAACCGACTCATTTAAAGTCCCCCCCCCCCACTTTCCAATTTAACCCCCCCAAAAAAAAACAAACAAACAAACCCAACAACCTAAACATTCTAAATATTTAAAACAGTAGCGAAATCCTCCACAAAGAACAAAAACCTAATTTAAGAAAAAAAAACCCCCCAGCAAAAAAACAAACAACAACAACCAAACAACAACAACCAAACAACAACAACCAAACAACAACAACCAAACAACAACAACCAAACAAGCAACAACAAAAAAATCCAACCCACTACCAAGCTAAAGTTTAGCCAACAGCAGAATAAAAACCTCAAAGATAAACAGAGAGAGAGAAGAAAAAGGAGATTGCAGGCTTTTTCTGCCAGTTCATGATTCTTGTCCCGAAGAATTCAGCCAGGGCGATTAACCTTATACTTAGTTAATAAGTGGAGTCTGCTTAAACCGAAATCTTCCAGATTGCTGAATTTTTTTCCTTGTAGCCTGTATTTCGGTTTAGAAATGTTGCTCAAATAGAAGAAGAAAAAAAACCAACTAGGGATTTTCTTTTCTTTTGGGTTTAGATTCAATTTGTTTCGGATCATGTGGAATCCACAGTATTTTGTACAGCACTTCTGATGATGTGGAAGGTTGGCATGGCCTGTAACGCCTTGTCATAGAAGGAGACAGGGTATATTGTTTTCAATATATATATATATATAATATATATATATTAATTTTGTCTTATAAATGTTTCATGTTTGTGTACTAGTGGTGGGTGGTTAGGTTCCTGATTATTGAAAGCCAGGAATTGCAGGAATCGACCCCGGACCCAATATTTTCCAAAGATGCGATTTCTTTTGGTGGTTTACTGGTTGGCTTCGAATATCTTCAGGATTTATCCATTTTTATTTTTCAAAAAAAAAAAAAAAAAAAAAAATAAATATTTGAATGAGTAAATCAAGCGGTAATGGTTGGTTTAGATCTATGTAAAAAAAGAGTCGGAACTTTTCTTCTGTGGCACTAATCGAGAGAATCAGTTCCGGAATCAATTTTTCGACCGAGCTCTATTGTTTACTGTACATAATACTTAATAGTATGCAGGACATCCGATTTAATGTGATATCTCTGTAGACACTGCTTTACTTTAGTCTCTGATAAAATAGTAGCTAAATATATTCAGTATAATCAACGCCCCCTGCCCTAAGTGATCTAAATTCACAATCTGTGCAATCACACTGTTGACCTTCAAACCTTTTTATCATATTGGAAAGAAAGCTTGAACTGACAAGATAGTTTTTTTTGTTATTTCACTGCCTTTTTCTTTCTCTTTTTTTTTCTGCTCTATGCCCTCTATCGATATAACGTTGAATAAATAGAGCGCCGTTTCTGTACATAAGATTGATTGAGAAAGGCACTTAATTGATCTCTTTCATCTTTGAAATCCAAATGTTTTACATATATATCTCAAATACTGCTCCTGTTTGTTGCCCATGTAATGGTCATAAAAAAAAGTATGTACTCGACTCTCTTTCATTGTGTTTTATTGGAAAGAAACTGTCAAATGCTTTCATGGTTTGTTGTGTCTTGTAAGTGGGCTTTCGGCTTCGTCCCC
>NW_004798231.1:5821-7247 GCF_000002075.1 Aplysia californica | reverse complement strand
CCCCATCCACTCCCCATCCTCCTCATCCACTTCCTCATTCACCTCCTCCTCCTCCTCCTCCTCCTCCTGTTTTCCTCTTTCCAGTCACCATCCTTCCCCGCTTCCTGTCTTTCTATTCCCCTTTTCCCGCTCCCTGTCCTCTCCTGCCTCTTCCTACTTCTCCTCCTCCACTCTCTTCCTCCTCCACCCTCTCACTCCTCAATCCTTGTCTTTTCCCCCTTTTCTCCTCGTCTTTCTATTCATACCATCAGAAACAATGTATTGTTAATGTGTTGCTGTTGTATTTGTAAAGCACACAGAGCCTGTGTTCTCTAATGAGGTTGAGATCTAGATAATATATAAATGTCCTATATTATTATCATTTTAATAATAACGTTTATATAGTGTTTATATTTATAATGGTTGTTATCTCATTCGCCAGTCTTCTTCTCTGGAGTGGTTTAAAAGAAACCCATTTTTTTTCTTTTTTTCTCCTCAATTTTTGAAATTTTACGTGAAAAGTTTTTATATAAATCATAATAATATTATATATATGAATACCATTTTTGAATGACAGCCTTCATGATTACTTAATCTGATAACGGATTTGAGTGAACTGCTTCTTCTTTGTCTTTCTGTTTTTTCCCTTTTCTTCTTCTCTCCCCCCTGCCCTCCCCCTCCTCCTCCTCCTTCCTTTTCTGTTGTTTTTTTTTGTTGGTAAGAATTTGTAAGTAAGAGTGCATGTCAATTTTTAAGCAGTAGATCTACATGTATTTTGAAATTTTCTGAAGAAATCTTTTTAAAAATTTCAAAAGTCCACAGTTTCAAAGGTTTTAATCAGAGGCAGATTTATTTTGCCGTTAGAAATAACCGTAAAGGACTATTAAAATTAAAAATGGTATTAAAAATATTTTTTAAGTCCCAGTTACAGTAGTTGTACGAATGCTTTAGTAAAAGGTTACTTCTTAACCCTTACCTGCATGTTTTCAAAAGCCTGTTCACTTTCTGAGAAGTGTTGTTTTTTTCTCTTTTTTTCCCCTTTTCATTTTGGCAGAGAGTGCCATGATACGTGTACTTACTTCATCATGTCATTTCAGATCAATGTTTGTACTGAACAATGCTACTTCAGTCGAAACTGTTCTGTGTTCAAGACAATCCCCCGGCTGTCGAGGAGATAAATGGAAATCTTAGACAAGTTATCTTTTTTTGGGAAGTGTCATAATATAATAATATAATGTGTGGGTGGTTGGTGGGTGCTCTGGTGTGGTTTACTCCTTCTTTACTATCGAACATCTATTGTGTGTCCTGATCTCCCCTCCTTCCTTTTTGCGTTTGTTACCCCTCTTGTAACACCTCTAATCGTCGGCACTTATGAGACCTTATTGTGTTGCAAGTGCCGTAAAAAAACCTTACTGAAACTAAAACATAATAATATAGTATAGGGGGG
>NW_004798231.1:4115-5671 GCF_000002075.1 Aplysia californica | reverse complement strand
CCCGCCTCTGGTTTGTCTTTGTTTGAGATTATATCATATGTAATATAATGTATATTTTCTCAGTTCTATAATATGTATATTATTTTCTCAGTTCTCACGGGGCGGAGCTTTGCGTTTTGCTTTAAGAATGCATCAGTCATTGCAGTGCGCATTTGTATTGCGAGTATCATTAGCTCGTGTTTTTTCGCAGTCAGAAGAAAGTCTACTATGTACTACATGTACAACTATAGTCTGTAGTGTAGCAGTTAAGCACTTCGTTGTTGGACACAGGAGACCAATGTTCGATTACCCAGTGGGGACAGAGAATAATTGGCCGCTTTTAAAGACAAGCGGGCTAACCCAGATTTTGGGGATTTCCAGAAATCTTGACCTGCACCAAAGTGGGCATTGAACTACCTATAGAACAGAGGAGAAGTTTGGTTTCATTGGTATTTATATGACATGTAATGTGTTTGTTTAGAGAGAAAACTTTCCTTGTCTTTTAAAGAAACTGAACTAGGGTCCAAGAACTTAACCTTCCATAAATTTTCTCGAAACATTTTGGGATAGCCCCCTTGTGCTTAAAAGCGACCAATTGTTATAAGGTAACTCAGTTGTTGTTTTTTAACCTTGTATCCCTTTTTAGTTCGGGCTGACCCTGGCAGACTGGGTTGAATCCTGCCTTTTAGATGGCCTAAATTGTGACCATGGGGGAGTTCAAACGCATAAGTTGGAAAGGAAGTCTGAAGAAAAATGAGAGTGCATGCGCTACATCTGGCTTGTGATGATAGCTTGTATCTTTACTCCTGATTTTTTAAAACTCTTTAATTAATTAAAGTTGGGTTAAACTAGAGTTCTTCGCCCATTGAGAAGAAAAGGCCCCAGAGTCTTAATTTTTGCTTTTTGCGAAGTCAGTGTACATCCAACCTAAGATTATTGAGTTTTTTTGTCTGCATGTCAAAAGGAGGCAAACACCAATGGCGGTACTTTAATACAATGTACTTGGTGGTGTTGTATGAATGGTTCTTAGCTGGGTTCTTGAGGATTTGAAGAATGTTTTTTTTTTACGTTTGTTGTTGTGCAACTTCTTCTTATCATGTTTGGTCGCTTTTAAGGACAAGCGGGCTAACCCAGATTTCGGGAGTTTCCAGAAATCTTGACCTACATCAAAAGTGGGCATTGAACTAACCTATTGGAAACGTTTGGTTTCATTGGTGTGTATATTGGTTTCATTATAGAGAAAACTCTCCTTTTATTTTGAAGAAACTGAACAAGGGCAAAAACTTTACTTTCGATTTTCTCAAAACAACATTTTTCGGGATAGCCCCCTTGTATCGTTAAGAGCTACCATTTGCTTCCCCCTGCTGCTAGTGCTAGATCTCAGTGGTAGTCGACTGCTGGTTCTTCAATCTCTGTAGTGAAACTGATTTTTTAACGTAAAAGTATGTAACCGTTTTTCCTGATCCATAGGGCCCCTTGCCTTCAGACAACCACATTCCAATTGTGAAGGGGTTTTTTTTCACTGCCCTAAAGTATTTTCAGTTTTGGTAGGAAATATTTTTTGATATGCCGAGGGG
>NW_004798231.1:0-2857 GCF_000002075.1 Aplysia californica | reverse complement strand
CCCCGCATGGTGAAAGTTATCACTGATACTCTCAAAAAGAGTAAATTAATGATTGATTGTATGAATTGGATTTTATTTTTCAATTTTTGTTAACGAAAGAAAATTCATTGATGAAATTTTACAGCGTGATTTATTTATGTGCTTCGATTTACATACAAAAAGGAAGAAATATTGAACACAAGCTGAATTGACACTTCAGAGGGACTATCTCTACACCTACGTTACAACTACAGTGTTAAAGTGCTGTAATTATGACTGTCATCAATACTCAAATACTTACATGAAAGTGTGACAAACTGGGCAATCCCCGTTGATCTGATAAGGTGAAAAGGAATGCTGCCTCGCCGGTTCTTAATACCAACTGTGTAGTCGTATAATTACATCCTACTGTTGGAATGTTGGTCGACTAAAAATAGACAGAGCGATGAAATTTATGATTGTCACCTCCTATGTGTGTCAGATTTTGGTTGGGCAAGAGAGACGCCTCACCTACTTGGGCTTGATTGTAGATGCGTTACACATATATGTCATGTACTCTTGGGAATTATGGTAAGGCTGTTTATTCTGCACTATGTTTGCGTGGGAGTGAATCAAGTAGTATTGACAATAATGATGATGGTAATAATAATACATGTAGTAATAGTAATAAGAAGAAAATATTAAAGGTTATAATGGTTAGAAGAAGAAAAGGAAGAAAAAGAAGGAGGATGAGGAGATGAAAGTTGAAAGGAAGGTAGAAGGAGAAGAAGAAGAAAAAATGGTGGGGTGAGTGTGTCATTAGGAAGATGGTGGTATATATATCAATATCAAGAAGGGTTACCGGTGACAGTCGAATCATGTCTTCTACAAGCTTAGTGAGTATTTCTTTTCTTTTTTTTTGGGTAGTCTTAGCCAGTAGCAACGGTAAACGAAACACATTCATGACTGCGACAGCCATACTGATGAAAGCACCTTGTTTTAGTAGAGGTTTTATGGCTTTCGCAACTGCTAAAAGTCATATGAGCGCCAAGGGGTGGATATCAGCAGAGAAGTCCTTACACTTATTAACAGGGAATCAGGCTTACTCTGCTCACCTCTCTATGATGATGATAGCACCAAAGTTACGTGTGTGAACATGAGACGAAAATTAGCGAAGAGACGAAAATAAAGGGTTGTGTTAGTGGATGACATTTTGGATGACATTTTGATTGAGATAAGGATCTTGATGACTCGAACTTGGTACGAGAAATGTAACAGATAATCATTTTTGCCGTGTAATTATCTCGTTTTTTAAAAACACTCTTCTTGATTCATTCTTTTTCTGTCATTAAACTGATTTAACTACACGAACTTTATATGATTAATAATTATCATTGTAGAGTGTTTATCCAGTTTTTGACCTGTTCTCAAGTGATTCTTTTTTCTGCCCTTTAAATTGGTTTTGAACATTCATTGTAACTTTCATTGCCTGCCTTTGTTTTGTATCAAATGTTCTTGCAAAACTACATGGAATAAAACGAGAACGAAATAAGTTGTTGTCGGTTCTTATTTTATATTTCCCAATATCTTATTTGCATTTGTCTGTCTATTTATCTATCGATCTGTTTTGCTGTCTGTCTGACTACCTGACTGTCTGTCTATTTACCTGTCTGTTTGTCTATCTATCTATCTATCTATCTATCTATCTATCTATCTATCTATCTATCTATCTATCTATCTATCTATCGATTTGTCTGTCTGTCTGTCTGTCTGTCTATCAAATTGTCTGTCTGTCTGTCTGTCTGCCTGTCTACCCATAATGCCCTCATCGACACTATTTAAATAATTAATTTAGGAGATGGGGTTCGACCCTGCCTGTCAGAACTAACCGGCTCCGTGAGTGGTTGGAAGGTGCACTGGTGTGGTTGGAAGGTGCACTGGTGTGGTTGGAAGGTGCACTGGTGTGGTTGGAAGGTGCACTGGTGTGGTTTGCTCCTTTTTTCCTATCAAACATCTATCGTTCTTATCTTTCCTCCTTCTTTTTTGTGTTTGTTACTCCCTAGTAAAATCTCTAATCTTCTGCGCATGTATGAACTTATTGTGTTGCAAGTGCCGTAAAATTCTTACTATAACTAAAACTACGGCGCTCGCACCTGCATAAGGTCATACATATTGCCGTAAAGCATCGAGTGGAGACGTAGTTTTCTATGGTAGGCCAGCTCCGCAGCTCTTTCAGTTGGGATATTATGATTTCCCAGGGTCTCCTTGTCTCCCTCAACAATCCTCTTCCTTTATATTTTATAGCCTGAGTGCTTGGTGGTATAGGCTCTCGAAGCTGGCTGGCTGGGTGACGTACGTAACAGGTGGCCAAACCATTTTATTCTCCGAGATAATCAATAAAAACATTCTCACACGGGAATCGAACTCGGGTCTTCTGTGCGTGACGTCACCCCAGACATAATATTGATCGGGCCCATGATTTTGTGAGGGAAAGTGTCATTGTTCATTGTACAGGCTTGACACCCCTTTCAACGCTGTCATGGCTATTTATGAGGTGGGCCCTCTGAATTTAATGTACTACAAATAAAAAGTTTTGTTGTTGTTGTTGTTGTTGTTGCTGTTGCTGTTTCATTTGATAAGCAAAACAATACTTTTAAAAAGAAAAACGTCCCACTGAAAACTTCATTTCCCCATGACTAGTCAAATGAATTTTTTAAAAAATGAGTAGGCTCGGCTCTATCGTTTCAAAGCATCACAATCCCGCACAGTGACTCATTATGCTCATTCATTCAAGAGTCTGGTGGAAAAACCAGTGTTGTTGAATGAAAAACTTTGACTGTAAGCTCAGAAATGTATTTTCTAACCCCCCCCCCCCCCCTTTGCACAACTGAATTAATTT
>NW_004798230.1:254169-256385 GCF_000002075.1 Aplysia californica | reverse complement strand
CACACTCACACATACACACACATACACACACACACACACTCTCACACACACACACACACACACACACACACACACACACACACACACACACATGTATATATATATATATATATATATATATATATATATATATATATGTAATTGAAGGAAACGGGGTTGTCAAGTGCCAGAGGTGACAGTAGAGAAAAAAAGTTAGGTGACTTCCAAAACTTGAGTATCCTCAGAAACTAAATGTACAAAATTTTTATTTGTGTTTGTGTGCGTGTAATTTCATCAACGTTTTTCAACAAAACTCGTTGCTGGGATTTTTTTTTTAAGTACATGAAAAATTGTTTAAGCCATAATTTGGATTTTTTTTTTAATCGTTTTTTTTAAATCTGTGTCATTGGTTGCATGTACTCCAGAAATAACAAAACTTTGTTATAATTCAAATTCGAAAAGTTAAAAAAACAAGAACAGAAAGACAATGCAAGTACTGTTTCTTTTAACAGATAGTACACTCTCCTGAAAAAAGTAGCTTAATGAGCTTAAAACATAATTTATTCAAAGGTTTGTTCTTCAGTGCCTTTCACCCCTGGCAGGGTATAGGCCACATACAAGTTCCTTCCGTTTATCTTTGTCCTGGGCCATCCTTCCTAGCTCGTTCCAAATGATCTTCATCTCTCTCATGTCCCTTTCCACACATCTCGTCCATGTTTCCCGTGGCCTACCCCTCCCTTGTGCTCCCTGTTTGGTTTCTCGCATAACATATATGTTTTAAAGAGAATACAGCATCCGTGCGTGAGTGCGTCCTCTTCCATTTCGGAATCCAAGCTCAGTTTTCTCCCTACAATAGGTCTCTCCGCTGTTCTAGTATCTTTGCGTATATTTTCCTTACGTGTTGTTAATTTGGAGGAAAGATTGAGTTGGTAAAAGAGAAATAGAAAGTAAACTTTGCCTGGTGATTACAAGCCTAATCGACTATTTATAAGCGACACCGCGCACTTGGGAGCGACAGCGTTATTATTATGGTGGCGGTGGCGATAATCTGAGCCGAAAGAGGCGTCAAACGTATTTAGAGAATGTGTGTGTGTGTGTGTGTGTGTGTGTGTGTGTGTGTGTGTGTGTGTGTGTGTGTGTGTGAGTGTGTGTGTGGGGTGGGGGTGGGTGTGTGGGAGCGGGTGGCGTCCATTTATAAGTAACCGGGCCTATTTTGAGAAACTGTGAGGAGCGTGGGCTATACAGGGAGTCCCAAATGTCGCGCACCATCCTGGTTTTCGTCAAAAAACAGCTTGATTGATATTAATATTAGATTGTAACAAAATGCTTAAATTATGCTCCCTCAGCAATAGAACAAGCGTCCTGTCTTATACACCTTTGAGTTTGAGTGTTTCAAGGGTGCACTGTTTTAGAACTGTGTTGTTAGTGCTTCATTTAAATCGTCAATTTTCGTGTATTCAGATGGTTTGCAGGATGGTGCGCAAATTTGTGGACACTCTGAATAGTACTCTTGTTAAATGTCGTCGAAAGCCTGACTATGACCGGTTCATGAGGGAATTTTGACGTATTTCTTTAACAATAACAATTCAGTATACCCGAGTCTGACCACGCGGAAAATGAATTATAAAACCATCTGGTGTGAGACAGAGACGTGAAAATAACATTCCTCTGACGTAAACCAAGCAGTCCCACACCTGCTGTCAATGCTGCTCTTCTGTTTGTTTGGAAAGGTAACCTGTCTGTTTAACCTCTTTGTATGTCTGCTATTTATGTCGTGTTTATAGAGCTGAGACTAAATTTGTGTGCCCTTATATCATTACCCACGTCAATTCATTTGCACCATCTCAGCCTCCTCCCTCGCACTCCCGTCTCCCCAATCTTCGTCATTCCATTTCTGACTATCTTTTCTCCTTTTTACTTGTTTCTCAGTCTCTGTCTTTGTCATACTCTTTCTCTTTCTCTCTCTCTCTCTCTCTCTCTCTCTCTCTCTCTCTCTCTCTCTCTCTCTCTCTCTCTCAGTTCTTATTACCAATAGGAGGTACTATTACGATCTATAATTCATATAAAATAAGAGATAGACACAATTTCTATTAGATTTGCTACACAGCCAGGTAAGCTCTAACATAACGCTTTCACGAGAATCAGAAAGAGTGTACCCCGAAAGCGGATACACTGCAGAAGAGAACGAGTGGATCAGCGAGCGCTCGGCGCCTCTCATATCATCACTCTAAGTAAGA
>NW_004798230.1:250693-253933 GCF_000002075.1 Aplysia californica | reverse complement strand
CTACTACTACTACTACTACTACTACTACTACTACTACTACTACTACTACTACTGCAGCTGCTGCTGCTACTAGTCACCGCCCCACTACCACCAACCCCTTCATCATCATCATCATCATCAACATCATCATCAAGGATATCAAACATATTATGTTTGAATGTCTAGGAACAATGGCAATTCGAATGGAGTTATTTGGACGAGTGGAGGTGCCGCTAAGCATATTGACAATGGAGCCGAAAAAGAGCCTCGCTCTCGCTCGAAGATTTCTTCATGAAGTCCGTCAGGCCCATTAAGGAAACGAAAAAAAACCCATCAGCATCATCATCATCCTCATCATCAAAATCGTCATCATCACCACCATCATCATCATCATCAACTTTCAAACTTCCTGTTTTGTATTTTCTTGAAGTGCAACAATATTCTCATGCTGACTCACATATTTATGTAATTTACAAATATCCGGCAGAAAATCAGGGCACGAGAAAGAAACAAGCAAATTTTTTTTTTTAAACCCAGAAAACAAACCCCTCGTATTATGACTAGGTTTTCCTGAAATGATAATATATTTCGCCGAATAATAATAATACCGCGTTCACGGTGATGCAACAATTGGAAAGAGACAACGGGCTTAGCGATTGAAAGGAAATCTGATTCGGAATATTCGGAGATAATCGTATTTCTTATTTTTTTCCGACATGTGATATAACCCTCAACGGAAATTATGTACTCCGGCTGTTATAACATTTTAATGAGATTGGACGCAGGGAAAAATTAGTTGCAAAGCAAAATAAACCCCCCAAAACAAACAGATAAAATGGTCTGTCTCATTCTCCATACAAGACAAACCCTGTTACATAAAATGAAAAGTAGAAAAATACAATAGTTCAGTTATATAAAACGCCACCACACCAGCCGGAAGGTTAATATGTTTAGCATCTGCTTTTGTCGCGAATCGCGGTCGCGATTTTTGGCATTCTTTGGTCCGCGAATCGCGGTCGCGATTTTTGCAGTTTTCCGAAATGACAAAACAACAAAGCCACTTCGTAGCGTATTAGAAATGTAGTTTGATAGTTTTTAAGATGTCCATGTGTTTCTATTTTCACGCGGAGAGTATAAGTACATTACATTACATAATATTTTTATTGCTATCTGTCTTATATATTTTCCCTGTTTGTTGTGTTTTAATTTGTTCGTGCGTTAGTTTTTCAAAATAATTGTTGTAATGATGTGGGGGGTTGTTTTTTTTTTGGGGGGGTGGTGTTTATACAGCGTAATGTCATTTAATTTGAGGCTGTTCCTACCATTAAAAAAATATAAATGTGTTATTATGTTAGAGCGTGTCTCCTCCAAAACCGAATACTAACACTGGCACGCCCCAATAGTGTGAGATTCCATAATTTATATGTAATATAATCCTGTATGCCTACTTTTCTTGAATTACACACGTTTAGGGTTAAAGCAGCCACTCTTCGGATAGGTGGACAAGCGCCCTACTTTGTTAATTTTTGTGGTTATTTATCCGTGCTGTTATAAATTTGATTTCTTTCTTTTGTGAAACCTTTATTTTTAACGTTTTTACACATTGGGTGACTACAGTGATATACTGGATGCTTAAAACGCAGAGCACAAGAAAATCTGGTGCTTTAGATTGTTACCTCTATCAACATATTACTAGTATATATACATCGTCACAGAGAGTTGAAAGCTTGAAAGTTAATGGCAACTTTTGGACAAAAAAATGGCAACAAACGCAGATGCTAAATATGTGAGGCATAGTGGAAGAAATTGGCATTTTTCTGTCCGTTTGGCAATATTTATCGAAATTTTGCTTTTTGACTCAACATCTTTAAGGCCCTTTTAAAACCATATTTCTGTGTGGATTTCACTATAGAAATGTTTATTTAAGACATAAAAAGACAATTTGCAGTTTCATAAGGGCTCTCAAGCTTTGGAAGTCGCCAAACTTTGGAGGCCATTTTCTCGCTAATTTTACCTCTGAAACCAGGCGACCCCCACCTCCTTCAATTACAAATATCTCGACCTCTATTCATGATAGATGAGTATATTTTTCACCAAAAGCAAGACAATTGAACAAGCTGTTAACTGTAGAATGATACCAATAATTCCACTAGTCCAAAAATTGACGAGAGCCTGATTCCACCGCGTCATGACTTATGTACTTGAAGGCAAAATGTGGAGTACAGTAAGGGTGGTTAACTCACAGTGTGGACCGACAACATCAAAGTACGGACTGGTACAAAAATCAATTGAATTAGTTTAGTCAGTTTTGCGCGCTCGCCACTGCATAAGGACACATGAGCGTACGAAACACAAGTTGTTTACATTCCCAATAGTTCACAGCTCGGTTTGGCTTAGGTCAACGGTCAGATTTACAAGTTAAAAATTTGTAGTAAAATATCAATCTAAAAATGACAATTTACTTAATATTAAAAACTGTTCTTATAATTTATTTTAAAGGCCAATGGCGTTTATAAAATCGAGAATTCTGTTACGATCAACAACGGAGAAGAGATCTTGCGATATTTTGCTTTGAATAAAACTGTGGAAGTTACAAAAAATAATATGCTTATGATAAAATGCACCAAAGCAGTTAGTTACAGTAAAATATAATGGCGGGTCGATACACGTGAAGCTCTAAGCCAGGGATGACATCCCTGGTACGACTACACGCTATATGTGAGGAAACGTAATGTTTCTGATAGATCTTAAGTTCGTTGTGAAAAGTACAATGGAATGACTCAGAAGACAATGAACGAAGAACCCCCTGCTATTTTGGGGTGCCTTGATAGTCGAAGCAGACCTTGTGCTGTTAAAGCTAGAGAGGTAAGCAGCCTAAGTCTGATTCCTTGTAAAGACTTCTCTGTTGACACCCACCCTTTGGCGCTCATATGACCTTATGCAGTTGCGAGCGCCGTAAAACCCTCTACTATAAAAAAAATGAACGAAGACAGAGGACTAAATATTTACATGTACTGTGAAAC
The DNA here is from genome assembly GCF_000002075.1 of Aplysia californica. Lineage (NCBI taxonomy): Eukaryota > Metazoa > Mollusca > Gastropoda > Aplysiida > Aplysiidae > Aplysia > Aplysia californica. The sequence continues at coordinate 250,931 of NW_004798230.1, read as the reverse complement.
TGTTAAGATGATCGTGAATTCAGGAGGGTAATCCGAACTCTCTCCTCTGACAAAGTTCAATGAGCGTCAACCGACAAAAAATTCCCCGGTTGTTGGTTGTTTTGACAACAGGGGCGGGAAGGAGGCGGCGGGGATTATTTGTGGTGGTGCACGATATACGTAAGTGATCGGCACAGCCTGGTGGAAAGGTCAATGATCGTGAAGACGAAGGCAGGAACAATTAATAATAATAATAATA